>NW_025892919.1:0-3438 GCF_002878395.1 Capsicum annuum
CCCAAAGCAAGAACTACCATTCCAAGTTGACAGATTATGGATTCTTGTCTTTGTTGCCATCTAAAGAATCCAAAATATTAGTAACTGAAGTGAAATCTATAATCTTGTACTAGCAAATTGTTCTGGTCTTCAAATTACGTCTTCTGATTCTGATTTCTGCACAACATTACACTTACTCATAGCTGTTCTAGGAAGTTTAGCAAAATAGATATTGGAAAGTATAAAACCAGTGTAGCTTAAGTAAAGTGTGCTATGCCGTGGTATTAACAATCTGTCATGGTCTTTGGACTGCTTGTCTTCCCAACTTGATTTCTTGTGTAGTACTGCACCTGCGTGTATAATTCGACCATTTTGATTCTGAAGACTACATAATCTGAAGTACAGATGTTTAGGTCTTTTGACACTTTGATGTAAACTTGAAACTGTGTATGAGAACAAGATGATATGCTTAGTTTATTTACAACATTGATTTTGTTAAGGGGCTCCTGCTTCTTTTGAGACACCCAACACTAACGTGAATCATAGCCTTATATTTTTCAAAATAACCTAAACTGGAAATTCTGAATTTTGAACTTCAACTATTATCCTTGCAATGCACCATGGTTAATGTCAATAATCTTTGAGTAGCTAATTCTCAAGAGAAAATAGTTTACTGATTCCTTGCTTTGTTTTGTGGTGAATCAGATAATCAGAAACAAAGTAAAGAAAATAATAGCAGATTACTTGGCCGTATCAGAATAATAGTAACAATAATAAAAAAAATAGAAGTGGATTACACATCAATTATAGTTTGTCAATGCTTTCAGGCTCTCAATAGGGGATTGCAGTATACTTGGTATCGTAATTGTGCTTTTCTTTTTCTTCTGTTTTGGCAGAGAAACCACTTTTGGTGCCTTGCTGGAAGACATAATTGATAAATCCTAAAGAGACATGGACCAAGGAGATGAGAAGGAGGATATGCTCCGGAAGCTGGAGAAGAAGTCCAAGAAAAGTAATAAGAATGCTGCCACCAGCGGTCTTGGAGGAGAGAGTGATGGGTGTGAAGTTAAGAAAAAGAAAAAAAGAAAAGGTGGAGAACATCCTGGAAAGTGCAACAAAGACAATGATGAAGATGTTGTGAAGTATGTTGAACGAAAGAAAAATAATAAGCTAAAGAAAAGCTGCTTGAATGAACCACCTTTAGACTTCAAAATTAGTGCTCCTGCAAGTGCAAGTGAAATGCGGGACAGTGAAAAAGTGGTTGAGACCCTTGGTGAAATCTCTAGTGGAGACGTTGTGGACGAGATTAGGAGGAAGAAGAAATCCAAGAAAAACATCAAGACTACCAATGTTGTAGGAGTGGCAAACACTGATATTGAAGCTAAGACTGATGATTGTGACCTCAAGCGAAAGAAAGAAAAGAAACATGGAAAACATTCTGAGAAGTTTAATGAAGACAGCGATGAGGTTGCTTTGAGAATTGTTGAAGGAAAGAAGAGTAGGAAGTTGAAGAAAAGCCGCGTGGCTGAGCAGGAGAAAATGCATGATACTGAGGATGTACAGGAAGATATTGTTGCTGAAGTCGACGAAGGTGATATTTCTTCGCCTATCAAGATTGAAGAAAAAAACAGAACAGACAATGGGAATATTAAAAAGAGGAAAAAGGTAAAATCAGGACATAGCTCTGAAGATCCTACGCATGAGATTGAAGAAAAAAACAGAAGAGACAATGGGAATATTAAAAAGAGGAAAAAGGTAAAATCAGGACACAGCTCTGAAGATCCTACGCATGAAATTGAAGAAGAAAACAGAACAGACAATGGCAATATCAAAAAGAAGAAAAAGGTAAAATCAGGACACAGCTCTGAAGATCCTACACATGAGATTGAAGAAGAAAACAGAAAAGACAATGGCAATATCAAAAAGAAGAAAAAGGTAAAATAAGGACACAGCTCCGAAGATCCTACGCATGAGAAGAGTGCAAAGAAAGTGAGATTTTCTGGTCATGTTCAGATTTTCCCTTCTTCTGATGATCCAAGTGATGAGAAGCACGAGATAGAGGATGAAAATTTACTGCGTGGCAAGCGATTCTCAAAGCTAGAAGATGAAATTGTCAAAGAGGCTGTTCATAAATATGTAGATTTACATAACTTGGGCGAAGAAGGGCTGAAAAAGATTTTAAATTCTAGATCTTATCCTGAAATAAAGGGTTGCTGGAAAGAAATAGGGAGTGCTATACCATACAGGCCTTATACTGCAGTTTATTATCGTGCACAGATCTTGTTTCGAAGGAGTGAATCACGTAAATGGACTGAAGAAGAGTATGAGATTGTACGAAAATTCCAGAAAGAGCATGGGAACAATTGGAAGGTCTTAGCTGATGAACTTGGAAAACATCGGTTTCATGTGAAGGATACATGGCGAAGGATAAAACGGCCAAATCAGAATAAAGGACAATGGACTCAGGAGGAGTACCAGTCTTTGTTTGATTTAGTAAACACCGATCTGAGACTGAGGCTTTCTGAAGAGAAGAGATCTAAGTATGGGATGTTACGGGATAATATTGCATGGACTGCCATAAGTGACAAATTGTCCACGAGAACTGAGGCAAATTGCTGCTTGAAATGGTATGATCAATTAACATCACCCATGGTGGCCAAAGGTGAATGGGCGGATGTTGATGACTATCGCCTAGTCGATGCACTTTTTGAGCTGGACGCAAGCTGCATAGAAGATGTGGACTGGGATAATCTTCTTGACCACAGGCCTGGAGAGATATGTCGAAAGAGATGGAACCAAATGGTTCTTCACATAGGTAAACTTAAAAACAGCTCATTTGCTGAACAAATAGAAGTTCTAGCTAAGAGATACCGCCCGGATTTCGCCGAAGTAAGAGAGGCTTGGGACAATAAACCAGTCGTTCCATGATATTGCCGATCACTCAGCAGGGATGTGTCTGTAGAGAGTTAGTTTACAGCAACACATACTATTGGCAACAACCCCCTTCCCCTCTCCATTTTAGTAATTATTAGTAAAGAATTTTGTTGACCATCTAAAAGACATGATTTGGAAGAGGTCCAGTATTGTGTGGTGGAGAGATCTTCACAGTTTGATATTGGACAGTTGTCTGTAGGGCAGGAGATCAATCAACTTCAACTGTCATGAATCTTATGTTTCTCTTCCTTTATCCAAAATCTTTATTATCTGTAATGCATCTTTATTTCCCCCCCAATTTCATGGCATATGCATGTGTCTGGTGCTTCAGGTATTCTTGAATATCATGGTGTTACTAAAACTTGTGTTGCAAAATCGCTGGGGACACTTTACACCAGAAGCTCTACTGGTTGTGTTACTGTTGTTATGCTGTGATACTCGTATAAATTTGGCAGATATTGTAGCTTGTCATCTTTTTGATAATAATCTAGTAGTTACAGAATTATGCTTTCAACACAGATGAGA
>NW_025892920.1:0-10080 GCF_002878395.1 Capsicum annuum
ATGAATTTTAATATTACCATTGGGTATGGTTACTATGAGTTTCGGTTCGAGTTCGGCATTTGATTATTATTGATACTATGAGTTTCGGTTCAAGTACGGCATTTGATTATTATTGTTACTATGAGTTCCGGTTCGAGCCCGACATCTGAATATGGTTGTGGTTCCTCTGAGTTCCGGTTCGAGTCCGGCATCTAATTATGAGTTTTATATATGTGGCCTATTGTTATTACTCACTATGTCCGGTTCGAATCTGACACATGTCCTCTTGTTATTATCCATTAATACTAGTTTGAGTCCGGTGTCTGGCCTCTCGTTACTACCCATTGGTGTCGGTTCAAATCCGGTGCACATCTGAATGACTATCTTGATTTATTGGGATCAGCACAGTTATAGATTATTTATGTTTATTTTCATTACTTGTATGTCCCACCGGCTTATGGGGGTACGATTACGTTAATTGTCTTCTTCAGTGTGCCTAGCGGGTTTATGGGGGCCCAATTAGGTTAAGTTTGATTTGTATGTTATTACTGCATTATTTATTTTTCTGTATCGCTTACGTTTATTCCTGTGCAGCCGTTGCATAGCTTGGTAATTGTTTACCTTTCTATCCCTATTTACTGATAACTCAAATTACGCCTTCGCATTGTAGTTATATCTTTTCTGTATTGAGCTCAGTCGGTCGATGATGCCTACTGAGTACCCGTTGTGATGGTACTCATACTACATTTCTACATCTTTTTCCTGATGTAGATCAGGGTACTAGCAGTTGACATAGTTCTTTCCTTCTAGTACTGATTCAGAGAAGGGTGAGTTTGCTGTCGTCCGAGACGGATCTTCCTCTATCTACTCTGGTTAATCTTTTGCACTCAAAACTGCTTGTGTATATTGTGTACATTTTGAATTTTTGTCTAGTACTCTGGGTACCTATTAGTAGTGGCTCTAGTACTGACCTTATCAGGTCTTGGGAGGGATTTATTTGTATAGTTGGTCCTTTTTCCTCCTCTCGTTTTGATATAGTATATATGCTCCCTTCTTAGTTTTCACTTATTATTATTGTTATCATTATACGTGATCTTTTATTTGCTCTCTGTCTGTTAGCCCATTACCTTATCATTTTGGACTATGGCTTGATTTACCTACTGGTGGGTTAAAGTAGGCGCCATCACGACTTGAGAAATCGGATCATGACAGCTTTTATGGCTGCTTTTTTTTTGCCACCCCAAGTCTATTAGAGAAGGACTATGCATTTTGTTACTTTAAATAAGTAGTGATCTATGTGAGTCCTTTGGCGACTAGAAATAATGGGGAAGAGAATCTTAATTGTATTACTGGGAATATATTCCTTAATGTGACCTACCTTGATAGATTTTCAAGTAAAACAAAAGGGGATTGTTTGTGAACAAAGGTTAGGGTCAGCAAATGTTAAGGGGATAAACATAAGCTAAGATGTACCAAAGTATTACTAGAGGCAGAATTCATTGTGTGAATTAATTGTTTATAGAAGAGAAGTGTCACACTTAAAATAAAGTAGAACGTTAGTTGTATAGAATAGACTAGGTATGTTGATAGAAAAGAATTCCTAGTTTATGATTTGAAAAAAAAGCATAGAAGATGCTATAGAGAAATATTTATATTATCCCAAGGGGTTTGTAGCATCTGTTCAATGGGAAGTGACAATAGTATCAGTTTAAGTTACGATACCCCTTTTTATAAAGCTAAGAAAGTTAACAGAGCAATTGAAAGATCCTTCTTATAAACGATATGTCACTCCAGTATGATGCCTAGGAAAACACCTGTATCAGTGTAACAGAAGGGATATAGAGTATACATGAATGCACTCATATTATTTGAAATTGCCTAGAGATATTATAATATGTAAGTATCATTGTTCGCCTATTTTCACATTATTATACTTAACCGATAAATGCTCTCTATTTGACTACATCTTGGATGTTAATAAACTTCATTTGATTTCTTCCCTGAGAAAGGGGTTGGTTTAGTTACCATAGTCACCAGATATTTGTTTGTTATAGATTGTCACCCCTAGACAATACTCATATTTGTCATGCCACCACAAGAATTTCTTCAAGTGTGAATGGAATCAATTACTAAGCCTAAGGTAGATTATTTTTCAATGTTGCAGAGACGTCACAAGATGATTCCACGTGTATTCAATATATGAGGATTTACTTGCTATAATATATTTAAAAGCTTCACTTATTCGCTTGTTCATCAAAATCTACAAAAGTTACAAGACATTGAGCTTAGTGAAGTGTTATAGCCATAGAAACAAATTGGTTCATATATTATAGGTGTCATAGGACATATGATTATGTATTATATGTATCAAAGATCATTATTCATACTATATAGAAATCAGAGAATTCATGTCTACTTGTTGCGAGCCCTATAACTTATTTGGCTTAATATTATATGTATCACATTTCATATGTTCAAACGTCAAAAGTTTACTTGTTCATGTGTCATATGTTCATTTGTGTGTGTATATATATATATTATATTCATCGGTTTATCCTCTCAAGCATTATAGATCACATGCTTACATGTCACGGCTAAATTAATTGTACATTATATGCTTTCATGACCCCGTTATGTTAAGTAATTTTGCAGCCCCCTTGCTTATAAGATTGTGTGATAAATTTAGCATCATAGTTTATTTGCTTACATGTTATGAGTTTTTAATCGATTGATGTACATGCTACCTAATAGTTCACATGCTAATATGAATAGATCCTTATAGATTATTTGCACATTTTCTATAGTTTATTTGATCGTAAGTCATACGCCTACAAGGCTCACATGTTCATGGGTTAAAGCCTTTTTTGGGGGCTTACAAGTTCACATTATTAAGTGCTATATCATGCTCATTTACTTATGTGCCATGGAGTTTACGTAACTAATTTGCTTATATTTTATATGAGATTTTATGCATACCTACTTGAGTACATAGGTAAGGGTAAGTTTATCCCCAGAAAGAGGGCAAAGTAGAGTACCCTATCTAGTTGTTTATTTGGTTGTCAAGGACTTGAGTCTTCTGGTTTCAAAAGAATAGGAAGTATAATCTTCCTTTAGTGAACCTATACACAGTTTTTATTGTCCCTCCAACAGTTGGTTTGCCAAATATAATTGATACAAAAGAAACGTATGACTCCTCAAAGTTAGTGGAGATTTTATATCGATATGCTGCCCAAAGATTAAGAGTTCATGTTCAGAATGTTACAGTAACGTATTACCTAGGAAGCGTGTCATGTGATTCAAAAAAAATCAAGCTGAGACCTAGATATATGGGCTTTAAAATAGTGAATAGATTTACCCGTAGAACTCACTATAGTGCAAATAGTGAGTAGTGGTTATAATATTAGATTCATTGGAATGTAAGGACACGCAGAAGTATCAGCATTTGATTTAGGGACCTATAAAAAAAAAAATTTAATCATGTTTCCTCATTAAATGAGTCATATTTTCATATGCACTTGTACATAAGGTTAATATATTCAGTAGTTCGACTCATGTGTACGAATTCACAAATTTCATACATCAAGTCAGAGTATTCATATGGATTGCAACTTATGTCATGTTACACAATCACCTTATATGGTAAAGCAAAGCCTTGCTCGTTATTTGATTGTTTCATATACTACACTGATTGGAAAGCCTAGTGAGGCTTGTTTATTTATATTTTTATTAGTTGATAGCTTTTGGATAGTCCTATCTAGAGAACAAACTTTGGCTAAAGTTGGGATGAATACAAGAGTTGACTTTCAGTTTCCCATACGTCTCTGTTAACATACGACTAGTATAAATTGTGTGAAATTGAGAGAATGAAGATACAAATGGATAATTATTTTAATAAACCTATGCATTGAGGTGTTTATAGCGCTAAATGAAGTCTTAGTTTGAAGGAAGATGTAAATAAAAGTTCAAGTAATAAGGTATACTTTGTAGAGAGTCACTTTAAATGATTCAACAAATGATGTAGCTTTTAATATGCATATCTCCCAATATATGAAGAGTTGGAAATGGTACTACCTACTAGTTATAAAGGTATTTAAGTCTATTTTCCAGCAAGACAATTGATTCATCAATCAACTTCTACACTAAGAGTATACGTAAGTTTGAATAAGACACTATTGTATGGAGTGCCACTAACGGCCAAGTCATGGGATTATGATTATATTGTACGGTTTAGGGTACCATTCGTATCCTAAGATTCAAGTCATGTGTGCGTAGTCGTACCTTGGCAGTGTAGGGGTCCTTGGTGAGGCCTAGGGTATGAGCTAGGGTACCACTCGTACCCTAGGGTATGGTTTAGTCAAGTGAGTCGCACCTTCCTAGGAAGTCACTTTTCAGCTTTTAAGCCAAGGTCTTTATGGATATTTCCCACCCCAAAACTCTTAAGTTCCTTTACTATATAATGTATTCTATCATCCTAAAACATATCTTTGCTGGATCAAACATTTCAAATACTCTCTAAAACACACTATTGAAGATTTGGAAGCTAGGGTTCCACCAAACACACTATTGAAGATTTGGAAGCTAGGGTTCCTCAAGTATTCTTCTATAGTGAAGGAGAGGTCAAGTCTTTTTGGAAATCATCTTGTATTAATCATGTAACTTTTTACCTTTTTTGTTAACTCATATATCACGTGTATTAAACATGAATTATGACTTGTAAGTGATGGTTTTGAAATAAGAAGTTAAGGGTTTTGATGCCTAATGTTGAGTAATGTTTGCTCTTGCTTACACTTGTGTTTATACTTGATTTTGGTGGATTTGCACATGTGGGTGCTTGTTGTTTGTGGTTTAACAAGTGGGTCATAAGTAAACCTAAGATGGATGATTTCTACTTTGATGTTGGCCTTGGTAAAGGCATGCCCACAAGGTATTTGTAAAAATGTCTAACAGAAATATCTAGTCACATGTTGATGATGTTTTGAGGTAGGGAAATGGTCCAATAAGTATGAGTGCTTGGTAAGTGGTATTGTAAAGACCTTTTTAGCCATGTAAATAGTTAATTTATGACCTTGATGGTTTGATGGCTAAAAAGGTCTTTACAATACCACTTACCAAGTACTCATACTTATTGGACCATTTCCCTACCTCAAAACATCATCAACATGTGACTAGATATTTCTGTTAGACATTTTTACAAATACCTTGTGGGCATGCCTTTACCAAGGCCAACATCAAAGTAGAAATCATCCATCTTAGGTTTACTTATGACCCACTTGTTAAACCACAAACAACAAGCACCCACATGTGCAAATCCACCAAAATCAAGTATAAACACAAGTGTAAGCAAGAGCAAACATTACTCAACATTAGGCATCAAAACCCTTAACTTCTTATTTCAAAACCATCACTTACAAGTCATAATTCATGTTTAATACACGTGATATATGAGTTAACAAAAAAGGTAAAAAGTTACATGATTAATACAAGATGATTTCCAAAAAGACTTGACCTCTCCTTCACTATAGAAGAATACTTGAGGAACCCTAGCTTCCAAATCTTCAATAGTGTGTTTGGTGGAACCCTAGCTTCCAAATCTTCAATAGTGTGTTTTAGAGAGTATTTGAAATGTTTGATCCAGCAAAGATATGTTTTAGGATGATAGAATACATTATATAGTAAAGGAACTTAAGAGTTTTGGGGTGGGAAATATCCATAAAGACCTTGGCTTAAAAGCTGAAAAGTGACTTCCTAGGAAGGTGCGACTCACTTGACTAAACCATACCCTAGGGTACGAGTGGTACCCTAGCTCATACCCTAGGCCTCACCAAGGACCCCTACACTGCCAAGGTACGACTACGCACACATGACTTGAATCTTAGGATACGAATGGTACCCTAAACCGTACAATATAATCATAATCCCATGACTTGGCCGTTAGTGGCACTCCATACAATAGTGTCTTATTCAAACTTACGTATACTCTTAGTGTAGAAGTTGATTGATGAATCAATTGTCTTGCTGGAAAATAGACTTAAATACCTTTATAACTAGTAGGTAGTACCATTTCCAACTCTTCATATATTGGGAGATATGCATATTAAAAGCTACATCATTTGTTGAATCATTTAAAGTGACTCTCTACAAAGTATACCTTATTACTTGAACTTTTATTTACATCTTCCTTCAAACTAAGACTTCATTTAGCGCTATAAACACCTCAATGCATAGGTTTATTAAAATAATTATCCATTTGTATCTTCATTCTCTCAATTTCACACAATTTATACTAGTCGTATGTTAACAGAGACGTATGGGAAACTGAAAGTCAACTCTTGTATTCATCCCAACTTTAGCCAAAGTTTGTTCTCTAGATAGGACTATCCAAAAGCTATCAACTAATAAAAATATAAATAAACAAGCCTCACTAGGCTTTCCAATCAGTGTAGTATATGAAACAATCAAATAACGAGCAAGGCTTTGCTTTACCATATAAGGTGATTGTGTAACATGACATAAGTTGCAATCCATATGAATACTCTGACTTGATGTATGAAATTTGTGAATTCGTACACATGAGTCGAACTACTGAATATATTAACCTTATGTACAAGTGCATATGAAAATATGACTCATTTAATGAGGAAACATGATTAAATTTTTTTTTTTATAGGTCCCTAAATCAAATGCTGATACTTCTGCGTGTCCTTACATTCCAATGAATCTAATATTATAACCACTACTCACTATTTGCACTATAGTGAGTTCTACGGGTAAATCTATTCACTATTTTAAAGCCCATATATCTAGGTCTCAGCTTGATTTTTTTTGAATCACATGACACGCTTCCTAGGTAATACGTTACTGTAACATTCTGAACATGAACTCTTAATCTTTGGGCAGCATATCGATATAAAATCTCCACTAACTTTGAGGAGTCATACGTTTCTTTTGTATCAATTATATTTGGCAAACCAACTGTTGGAGGGACAATAAAAACTGTGTATAGGTTCACTAAAGGAAGATTATACTTCCTATTCTTTTGAAACCAGAAGACTCAAGTCCTTGACAACCAAATAAACAACTAGATAGGGTACTCTACTTTGCCCTCTTTCTGGGGATAAACTTACCCTTACCTATGTACTCAAGTAGGTATGCATAAAATCTCATATAAAATATAAGCAAATTAGTTACGTAAACTCCATGGCACATAAGTAAATGAGCATGATATAGCACTTAATAATGTGAACTTGTAAGCCCCCAAAAAAGGCTTTAACCCATGAACATGTGAGCCTTGTAGGCGTATGACTTACGATCAAATAAACTATAGAAAATGTGCAAATAATCTATAAGGATCTATTCATATTAGCATGTGAACTATTAGGTAGCATGTACATCAATCGATTAAAAACTCATAACATGTAAGCAAATAAACTATGATGCTAAATTTATCACACAATCTTATAAGCAAGGGGGCTGCAAAATTACTTAACATAACGGGGTCATGAAAGCATATAATGTACAATTAATTTAGCCGTGACATGTAAGCATGTGATCTATAATGCTTGAGAGGATAAACCGATGAATATAATATATATATATACACACACAAATGAACATATGACACATGAACAAGTAAACTTTTGACGTTTGAACATATGAAATGTGATACATATAATATTAAGCCAAATAAGTTATAGGGCTCGCAACAAGTAGACATGAATTCTCTGATTTCTATATAGTATGAATAATGATCTTTGATACATATAATACATAATCATATGTCCTATGACACCTATAATATATGAACCAATTTGTTTCTATGGCTATAACACTTCACTAAGCTCAATGTCTTGTAACTTTTGTAGATTTTGATGAACAAGCGAATAAGTGAAGCTTTTAAATATATTATAGCAAGTAAATCCTCATATATTGAATACACGTGGAATCATCTTGTGACGTCTCTGCAACATTGAAAAATAATCTACCTTAGGCTTAGTAATTGATTCCATTCACACTTGAAGAAATTCTTGTGGTGGCATGACAAATATGAGTATTGTCTAGGGGTGACAATCTATAACAAACAAATATCTGGTGACTATGGTAACTAAACCAACCCCTTTCTCAGGGAAGAAATCAAATGAAGTTTATTAACATCCAAGATGTAGTCAAATAGAGAGCATTTATCGGTTAAGTATAATAATGTGAAAATAGGCGAACAATGATACTTACATATTATAATATCTCTAGGCAATTTCAAATAATATGAGTGCATTCATGTATACTCTATATCCCTTCTGTTACACTGATACAGGTGTTTTCCTAGGCATCATACTGGAGTGACATATCGTTTATAAGAAGGATCTTTCAATTGCTCTGTTAACTTTCTTAGCTTTATAAAAAGGGGTATCGTAACTTAAACTGATACTATTGTCACTTCCCATTGAACAGATGCTACAAACCCCTTGGGATAATATAAATATTTCTCTATAGCATCTTCTATGCTTTTTTTTCAAATCATAAACTAGGAATTCTTTTCTATCAACATACCTAGTCTATTCTATACAACTAACGTTCTACTTTATTTTAAGTGTGACACTTCTCTTCTATAAACAATTAATTCACACAATGAATTCTGCCTCTAGTAATACTTTGGTACATCTTAGCTTATGTTTATCCCCTTAACATTTGCTGACCCTAACCTTTGTTCACAAACAATCCCCTTTTGTTTTACTTGAAAATCTATCAAGGTAGGTCACATTAAGGAATATATTCCCAGTAATACAATTAAGATTCTCTTCCCCATTATTTCTAGTCGCCAAAGGACTCACATAGATCACTACTTATTTAAAGTAACAAAATGCATAGTCCTTCTCTAATAGACTTGGGGTGGCAAAAAAAAAGCAGCCATAAAAGCTGTCATGATCCGATTTCTCAAGTCGTGATGGCGCCTACTTTAACCCACCAGTAGGTAAATCAAGCCATAGTCCAAAATGATAAGGTAATGGGCTAACAGACAGAGAGCAAATAAAAGATCACGTATAATGATAACAATAATAATAAGTGAAAACTAAGAAGGGAGCATATATACTATATCAAAACGAGAGGAGGAAAAAGGACCAACTATACAAATAAATCCCTCCCAAGACCTGATAAGGTCAGTACTAGAGCCACTACTAATAGGTACCCAGAGTACTAGACAAAAATTCAAAATGTACACAATATACACAAGCAGTTTTGAGTGCAAAAGATTAACCAGAGTAGATAGAGGAAGATCCGTCTCGGACGACAGCAAACTCACCCTTCTCTGAATCAGTACTAGAAGGAAAGAACTATGTCAACTGCTAGTACCCTGATCTACATCAGGAAAAAGATGTAGAAATGTAGTATGAGTACCATCACAACGGGTACTCAGTAGGCATCATCGACCGACTGAGCTCAATACAGAAAAGATATAACTACAATGCGAAGGCGTAATTTGAGTTATCAGTAAATAGGGATAGAAAGGTAAACAATTACCAAGCTATGCAACGGCTGCACAGGAATAAACGTAAGCGATACAGAAAAATAAATAATGCAGTAATAACATACAAATCAAACTTAACCTAATTGGGCCCCCATAAACCCGCTAGGCACACTGAAGAAGACAATTAACGTAATCGTACCCCCATAAGCCGGTGGGACATACAAGTAATGAAAATAAACATAAATAATCTATAACTGTGCTGATCCCAATAAATCAAGATAGTCATTCAGATGTGCACCGGATTTGAACCGACACCAATGGGTAGTAACGAGAGGCCAGACACCGGACTCAAACTAGTATTAATGGATAATAACAAGAGGACATGTGTCAGATTCGAACCGGACATAGTGAGTAATAACAATAGGCCACATATATAAAACTCATAATTAGATGCCGGACTCGAACCGGAACTCAGAGGAACCACAACCATATTCAGATGTCGGGCTCGAACCGGAACTCATAGTAACAATAATAATCAAATGCCGTACTTGAACCGAAACTCATAGTATCAATAATAATCAAATGCCGAACTCGAACCGAAACTCATAGTAACCATACCCAATGGTAATATTAAAATTCAT
>NW_025892921.1:0-1019 GCF_002878395.1 Capsicum annuum
ATCTTGCAAGGTGATAGTTGCTTCACCTGTTCTAAAGTGGAAAGTATGTGTTTCAGGACGCCAACGCTCAACTAATGAAGTGATCAAACTACGATCGATAGCAGGCCTATTACATCTATAAACACCATACAATCCAGATAATTTAATCACTTCTAAAACTCGTGGATGGATAGGATATTTTTCTACGAGCTTCCAAAAACTTCCATCACTCTTTCTTGTATTAAGAATCATATCAGCACTTCCATCCCATATATCCCGTGACCTATGAGGGCCCAGGATCCAGGTTGTATGAACTACCACCAGCCATATAAAAGTACCTATACATAAGTGAATATGTTCATTATAATGAACATATTAATCAGCCATAAAAAGGAAAAAATTGTTCTCTTAAGTATGAGCAAAGTCTACAAATATCCTTTCTCCTATAAAAAATATCCCAAAATTGAAAAGAATTTAAATTCATTTATTCCGAAATCATAATTTAGAGCATAGTTGAGTAAAATTTGAGAAATACAAAAGTTTAAAATAGAGAGTCAAATTGAGTCTAGAAAAATAGAGAGTAGATTCGTACCAAAAACATCCTTTCTATGACGTTGAGCCTAGGCTTCCGCAATCCGAAACACAGCTGAACCAACAATTACTTAGATGATGGAGTAGCCAGAGGCGTTGAAAGAGACAAGATGGAGTAGCTAGAGGCGTCGAAAGACACACAACAATTTTTTCTTCTTCTTCGAATTAGGGCAGTGGCAAAGAGACGAGAGAATTTTCTTTTCTTTTCAGAATTAGGGCAATGGTTTCCCCTAAAATAATTAGGCGTTTGATTTTTATTTGGTTGGAAAACGTTAGTCATAGTAACAAATTACTTATAACACGTTATTATAAGTAACGTTTTATGGTCCGTTAAAGGTCAAAACACCATCAGTTTTTACTCTTGCATTTTTTAATAAAATAATAAAGTAATACGTTTCTGGGAAGTACGTTTATACTAGTTTTGTAAAATTTTAAAAAAACATATTATT
>NW_025892922.1:0-2418 GCF_002878395.1 Capsicum annuum
CCTTTTCCAGATTCCTCTTTCACTGTCAAGGAACTTTCCTTTTCTTCCACACACATATTCTTTATCTAAACTCCCCTTAAATCACAAATTAAACATCTTAAAATACATAATAATTTTCTCTAAACTGATCAATCAATCACCGTTAAATCTTTCTCCTTCTCCGATCAATCATATAAATTCCGATATGCAGCACGGTGACGTTAGCTCTACCTACTACCAATATTACCAGCCTCCCTTTCCCAACCCTAACCCTAATCCTAACCCTAGCTCTACTCCGGCCGATCCACCCTACACTCCGGCGGCTGCCGTCCCCAGCCAATTTGCATCTGCTCCGCCGGTTGCTTCCGGTGATTACTCCAATTACGCCTCCGCATATCCGCCGTATGCTCAGCCCTCTGCCGATCATGCCCCTAATCCACCTGCTCCCTTCCCTTCAAATCCCACCTCTCAATCGTCATACGGTTTCCCTCACCTCGAGGCTCCGCAGCCAAATTATTATCCGTATGATCAAAATCAAGCACCTGTGAGTTATGATTATGCTGCTCCTGCTGCTAATTATCAGGAACCGAATCCGCCTAATTATAATTCAGTGAATTCGCCAGCTCCTTATTCATCGACGTCATTTGGCGGCTCGGCAGGGACTAATTATGGTAATTCGTATGAGAATAGCTCTAATTATCGTTCGTATGGAGATCAGGGATTGTATGAGAGTGGTGTTTACAAGTACAATGGGAAGAAAGAGGAGTCGTATAGTGGAAATCGATCAAATGCGGGTATGATGTTTGATGATTATGGAAGACCAATCAATGTTCATAGTGGTAGGGAGCAGCAGAGACCTGTGAGTGCTCCTAAAGTTGTGAAAGCAGCACCTAAGATTGAGGACCAACAAGATGCCACAGGTGGTGTTTTGAAGTTTCGTGTCAAGCTTTTATCCGAAGGCTTTGGTCAGAGTGACATGGATGTGCTTTGTCAGGTTAGAATATATCATTGTTGATGTCTTTATATCGGAGGCCTAACTTGGTATTTTCTAATTTTCAGTTTGCCTGCTTATTTATGTTGATTTAACATACCATTTGGAAATTGCTCCTACTTGTTATCTATGAGTTTCGATTGAGAAGGACTTTTGTTTCAGATTGGTCTAGATGGGATTCGCTTACTTGATCCTGCTACTAGCCGAACTCAGAGGATATATTCACTCGAGAACGTGACAAGATGGGAGGTAAGTTTGTTTAGTTGAGCTTATTAGGTCTGTTAGGCATCTTTATCTATGAATTAAGTTAATTTCTTTTATTTTTTGTTAGGTGTTGGATTCACATATATTTGCATTTTGGGCCAAAACTTCTGTTGACATTGAAGCTAAACGTATCAGGCTGAAATCAAATAGCTATACCACCAACAATATTCTTGATGCAGTGACAGCAGCAAGTATTCAGGTTAAGCAATCAGTATTTAATTTTTTTTGCATCCCTGTGTATGTCTTTTAATTTGTTTCTCCCCAGAGACCAAGGCCTAATCAAATGCAACCAATATAAGTAATCCAGCATCTCGGATACAATGTGCCGACACTGATCCGACTTCTCAAAGTTGGCATTCAAAGAACTAACCACTTCCTTTTGAGATCAGTTTGTGCATCATCATTTGAATCACTCACTTCTTTGTGGCTTACTACGGATTGAAGTGTTTGATGTGGGATGGGAATGTCAACCAACCTAGCTAATAGCTAGTGCCTGCCTCTGTCAGTCCCAGTGTTATATGAGAAAGCAGCTATATGCCCCGTTTTTTCACGTTTATGTAATATACTAGTTTCTGGATATGTGCATTGAACGTGTCTTCCAATTCAATTAGTATAGATTTTTAAAAGACATAAATAATATTAAAATATGTGTGTAAAGAGTAACTGAAATATTGAAGGAAAAAAAAAAAGAAAGATACAAGTTGAACTTGATATATAGTTAAGGTTAACCAAAGTAGATGTTGAGTTTTCTCTTTCGTTTGATTTTGTTTTAGTTTCACTTTTTCTTGAGTGATTCTATATTTATTTATGAAAACAAAAAAGGGCTATATGTTTTAAAAGTAAACGGAACAGAATTATTGTAATATTCACATCATTAAAGTTATAGGAGACACGCACAAATATCCTTTGACCACACACGTGATAAATATAGTAATATAGCCAGTGGCAGCTCTAGGGGTTTCATTTAGTTAGGGGGTTCAAAAAATAAAAATGTAGTGCTTGGGACTTGAACTCGGAACCTCACGGTGAATTTTGAACCCCTTCAACCGCTAAGCCAACCTATAATCTTATATTCAGGGGATTCAAAATCTCTACATATACATTAAAAAAACACCTTATATAATATCCAATGTAATTGTTGCAGAGGGGATTCGGGTGAATTCCCTCGAATAACTATAGATCTG
>NW_025892923.1:0-5674 GCF_002878395.1 Capsicum annuum
CTTTTGTGTCATCAATAAAGAGAACGATGCTTCTTGGACCTTCTTCTTTCAGAAGTTGAAGTCTATCATAAAAGATGAATCATATCTATGTGTCATCTCCGACAGGCACATTAGCATCGCCAATGCCTTCTCCTGTGTATACAGTCGTGCACATCACGAACTTTGCATAAGGCACCTCGCTGAAAATCTCCGTGTAAATCAACACTGTGGAGAACATCTTTATCTATTCAACATCGCGGCAAAGGCGTATTCCTTTGATGAGTTTAGAGAGAATTTTAAGAAATTGAAGTATAGTTTTTCCGAGGTAGCACATGTCCTTGAAAATGTGCTTGGTTTTGAAAAATGAGTAAAGCACACTTCCCGGGCAATAGGTACGATGTGATGACCACAAGCATTGCCGAGTCTCTCAACTCGATTTTGATGGATTAACGAGAGTACCCCGTGTCGTACATATTTAATTCAATTGCTAAAAAATTTGGTGAAAAGTTTAGGGAGCGGTATGCCTATGTCGATGGTAAAAAGAACATATTTGTGCCTTGTGCGGAAAAGATCCTAATGGATAACAAGAGTGCGAGTGATTTCTTCTATGTGACTAATTCAAACGGGGTTCTCGACCAGTACAAGGTGTTCGGCAATGGTGTTACTACCAAGGTCAATCTCTTGGAGAGGAGTTGTTCTTGTTGGAAATTTGACTTGGTGAAAATGCCATGTGAACATACGATGGCAGCTTTGCGAGCAAAGTTGGCAATGACGTAGGTTATGGAAACTCCATCTACGAGTACTCTTCGCCAATTTATAAAGCTGCAAGTTACCTTCTCAAAAGAATTGCTAGACACTAAAATTTCTCCACTCCCCTACGATCCCAAACTCAGAAGGAAGAAAGTCAAACGTACTAAAGACGTTGGTGAGACGTTCAAGTCCAAAAGGAGGAATAGGTATTCAATATGCAAGAAATTTGGGCACAAAAGAACCACGTGTAGCATGGCCAACAAATCATAGATTGGCTTTATTTTGCTTCAGTTGTAAAGCTGTTGTTTTGGGGTATAAATGTGCATTTCAGTAGAATTTAACGTCAATTGTTATCGACTTAAGGCTTTGTCTACGATAGACTACATGCATTCTATGGTATATCTTAACACGGTCTATTAAATAATATAGATTGGTTATATGATTAATCATCAAACACGCTATGTAGGTATTTATACCGCCATATCTCTCTAATAGATACATTGAATCATTGTTTCCTGTTCCCAATTAATTAAAAGCTTCAAACACATCTATTATCAAGAAAAACCGCTGGTATACGCAAATCAAGCATTTTTTATTCCAACATGCGTCGACTGACCATTGGTTGGATTTATGAAAGGACGTCATCTATAGGTCTATAAGTACATGCCTTATTTCTACGTAACCCTTCACTTGTTCCTAAACCCAAAACTTCAGAAACCCTCTTCTTCTTCCCCAAAATATCAGAAATCATGCCTGGTCGCAGAATCCTCCTTTGCCCAATCAGATGAGTTCTCCTTCGTCACTTCGATTTGCTTCTACATAGAAATGATTTTGACAGGTTATTCTTTGGCCTGGGAGAAGACCGCCGTTACTTGGAGTGTGAGCTTCGATGAATTGCTCGTTTCCTCCGAGCAATTTTGGAGCGTCTTGAAATGGACTGCAACGACTACCTTACCCCCCATCATCCCCATAATTTAGATTACTTTTTTATTTTATTTATGTTGTTAATTTTTTTTGGTTGTTCATTGTTGAAGAAGCTTTCTCAATAGGACTTTGTTAGAAGAAAGCTTCTTCTATTTTCCCCCTTCTGTTGTAAATTTTATTAAGTAATGCAATGAACGAATTTAATGTAAGTTTCGGTTTCAGTTTGATGAACAAGTTTTAGTTTGAACATTATGTTTACCATGTTTGTTATGATCCTTTTTTCCTTGTGGCGGTTATTCTTCTGTACAGACATAACTTTCAAATATGTAAGCCTCGTTCAATTCACAGTACTGTAGTTTGACTTGATTAATTTTAAGTTTCTATAAAAAGTGCTATATAGTCTATCATGAATCATATACTCTGTCTTTTGTCGACCTTGTATGGTAGTCAATCTAGAGCATATGAGTCGATGCATCATCGGTTAAATTAAAATAGACAATAACATATTTTGGGCTGATGGAACAAAATTATTAAATTAAAAATGATTTAAACAAACAATAACATATTTTGAGATTGGTGGAGCAAAATAATTAAAATAAAAATAATTTAAACAGACAATAACATATTTTAGGGTTGGTGGGACAAAATAATTAAATTAAAAATAATTGAAACAAATAATAACATATTTTAGGACTGGTGGAATAAAATAATTAAAATAAAAATATTTTAAATAGATAATCTTGAGGGTCCATCGATTAGTCTGGTCTATAGACTGGTGGTGACACTTAATAGACCGTAGTAGATCATGGCTTAAGTCAGCCATCGATTAGACTAGTCTACCATAGACTTACACCTTTAGATGTGTATCGATTGATATCATAAGTATGCGTAGACCACGTTGATCGTGCACTGCCATAGACCGTCACTTGGCTGTAGTTAAAAAATGAATAAATAAATTAAAAATAAATATAGTGTTGATTTCTACAAATGTGAGTGAGTGTAAACAAGACACACAATCATATTAGAGCTTGTAAAAAGTGAATTAAGGAGTGTGTGGATGGGTAGTGGTTGAATGTTCAATATGCTAAGAGTAATGTTTGTCAAAGCACAAGTATGTATTAAGGATATATATTAATTTGAGGACGATGATTGTTCAACCACTATCCATTCCACATACTATTTTGATTTAGGGGTGGTGATGGAAGGAGTATGTGGAATGTTTAGTCATCAAATACAATATATATCCTTAATACATACTTGTGCTTTGACAAACATTACTCTTAGCATATTGAACATTCAACCACTACCCATCCACACACTCCTTAATTCACTTTTTACAAGCTCTAATATGATTGTGTGTCTTGTTTACACTCACTCACATTTGTAGAAATCAACACTATATTTATTTTTAATTTATTTATTCATTTTTTAACTACAGCCAAGTGACGGTCTATGGCAGTGCACGATCAACGTGGTCTACGCATACTTATGATATCAATCGATACACATCTAAAGGTGTAAGTCTATGGTAGACTAGTCTAATCGATGGCTGACTTAAGCCATGATCTACTACGGTCTATTAAGTGTCACCACCAGTCTATAGACCAGACTAATCGATGGACCCTCAAGATTATCTATTTAAAATATTTTTATTTTAATTATTTTATTCCACCAGTCCTAAAATATGTTATTATTTGTTTCAATTATTTTTAATTTAATTATTTTGTCCCACCAACCCTAAAATATGTTATTGTCTGTTTAAATTATTTTTATTTTAATTATTTTGCTCCACCAATCTCAAAATATGTTATTGTTTGTTTAAATCATTTTTAATTTAATAATTTTGTTCCATCAGCCCAAAATATGTTATTGTCTATTTTAATTTAACCGATGATGCATCGACTCATATGCTCTAGATTGACTACCATACAAGGTCGACAAAAGACAGAGTATATGATTCATGATAGACTATATAGCACTTTTTATAGAAACTTAAAATTAATCAAGTCAAACTACAGTACTGTGAATTGAACGAGGCTTACATATTTGAAAGTTATGTCTGTACAGAAGAATAACCGCCACAAGGAAAAAAGGATCATAACAAACATGGTAAACATAATGTTCAAACTAAAACTTGTTCATCAAACTGAAACCGAAACTTACATTAAATTCGTTCATTGCATTACTTAATAAAATTTACAACAGAAGGGGGAAAATAGAAGAAGCTTTCTTCTAACAAAGTCCTATTGAGAAAGCTTCTTCAACAATGAACAACCAAAAAAAATTAACAACATAAATAAAATAAAAAAGTAATCTAAATTATGGGGATGATGGGGGGTAAGGTAGTCGTTGCAGTCCATTTCAAGACGCTCCAAAATTGCTCGGAGGAAACGAGCAATTCATCGAAGCTCACACTCCAAGTAACGGCGGTCTTCTCCCAGGCCAAAGAATAACCTGTCAAAATCATTTCTATGTAGAAGCAAATCGAAGTGACGAAGGAGAACTCATCTGATTGGGCAAAGGAGGATTCTGCGACCAGGCATGATTTCTGATATTTTGGGGAAGAAGAAGAGGGTTTCTGAAGTTTTGGGTTTAGGAACAAGTGAAGGGTTACGTAGAAATAAGGCATGTACTTATAGACCTATAGATGACGTCCTTTCATAAATCCAACCAATGGTCAGTCGACGCATGTTGGAATAAAAAATGCTTGATTTGCGTATACCAGCGGTTTTTCTTGATAATAGATGTGTTTGAAGCTTTTAATTAATTGGGAACAGGAAACAATGATTCAATGTATCTATTAGAGAGATATGGCGGTATAAATACCTACATAGCGTGTTTGATGATTAATCATATAACCAATCTATATTATTTAATAGACCGTGTTAAGATATACCATAGAATGCATGTAGTCTATCGTAGACAAAGCCTTAAGTCGATAACAATTGACGTTAAATTCTACTGAAATGCACATTTATACCCCAAAACAACAGCTTTACAACTGAAGCAAAATAAAGCCAATCTATGATTTGTTGGCCATGCTACACGTGGTTCTTTTGTGCCCAAATTTCTTGCATATTGAATACCTATTCCTCCTTTTGGACTTGAACGTCTCACCAACGTCTTTAGTACGTTTGACTTTCTTCCTTCTGAGTTTGGGATCGTAGGGGAGTGGAGAAATTTTAGTGTCTAGCAATTCTTTTGAGAAGGTAACTTGCAGCTTTATAAATTGGCGAAGAGTACTCGTAGATGGAGTTTCCATAACCTACGTCATTGCCAACTTTGCTCGCAAAGCTGCCATCGTATGTTCACATGGCATTTTCACCAAGTCAAATTTCCAACAAGAACAACTCCTCTCCAAGAGATTGACCTTGGTAGTAACACCATTGCCGAACACCTTGTACTGGTCGAGAACCCCGTTTGAATTAGTCACATAGAAGAAATCACTCGCACTCTTGTTATCCATTAGGATCTTTTCCGCACAAGGCACAAATATGTTCTTTTTACCATCGACATAGGCATACCGCTCCCTAAACTTTTCACCAAATTTTTTAGCAATTGAATTAAATATGTACGACACGGGGTACTCTCGTTAATCCATCAAAATCGAGTTGAGAGACTCGGCAATGCTTGTGGTCATCACATCGTACCTATTGCCCGGGAAGTGTGCTTTACTCATTTTTCAAAACCAAGCACATTTTCAAGGACATGTGCTACCTCGGAAAAACTATACTTCAATTTCTTAAAATTCTCTCTAAACTCATCAAAGGAATACGCCTTTGCCGCGATGTTGAATAGATAAAGATGTTCTCCACAGTGTTGATTTACACGGAGATTTTCAGCGAGGTGCCTTATGCAAAGTTCGTGATGTGCACGACTGTATACACAGGAGAAGGCATTGGCGATGCTAATGTGCCTGTCGGAGATGACACATAGATATGATTCATCTTTTATGATAGACTTCAACTTCTGAAAGAAGAAGGTCCAAGAAGCATCGTTCTCTTTATTGATGACACAAAAG
>NW_025892924.1:0-2261 GCF_002878395.1 Capsicum annuum
ACATGAATGAGCTCAACTTTTAACTGATGACATAAATAAGTCATTTCTGATAGTTCAGTGGCATATTTGTGTCTTTTTCCTAAATAAAAAGAAATTATAGCTAATGAACTCTAAAGTGTTTTTGGATAATGAACACTTGTGTTTAATAATATAGTCATGTCAGATTCTCTTTTTTCCCCTTTTAATTAACTCTTTTGCTGAAGTACATCCTTGCATTATGAGCCCATAAAAACAACTTTTAAGCTACTTTCAATTTAATGTATCAATCTATGTAGAATTACTCAGTCTAACCAATCAAAATTTTCGTTTATCTAAATTGATAAAAGAAAAGAAATTGGAGAAAAGTTAATCTCATTTTCCACAGGCTTAGAATGCGGAGGGAACTTGCGAAGGCTCCATTTCCGCAGGAACTAATTTTTTCTCTTCTAAAAATATATGAGACCACAAAAATTATATGGTGTTCGAATTTTATTAGCTAAAGCATAAAGAACTAGAAAGTAGAAGTTTTTTTGTATTCGATACTGATTGATCGGACTAATTTAAATTAAGTTTGTGATAAAAACATTCTTTAGTATTAGGAAAAATATTTTCTATTAAAGATTTTTCAGGCTTGAAAACTCGAAATCTTTTACATCAGCCTCATTCCTAGTAATTGGTAAAAAGTAGAAACTACTATGATATATATTCTTCTCATTGAGAATATGAATAAACTTGACAATGTAAGGTCAGGTTGCGTACGATAAACTTGGTTGAATACAATACACTGTTATGGTGGGCTATTCTTCGCACCCTACGCATAACGAGAGCTTTAGTGCACCAGACTGCCTCTGTTTTTTTTTTTTTTTTTTTTTTTTTGAGAATATGAAATGACTTGGCAATGGCATGGGCTTGTGGCGTATACTTAAAGAAGTTGACAGAATGTTAAAACAATAATTGCGGTAATTGCGGCATTACAAAAAGATCAATAGAGTGCCTTGGCCCTTGGGCAAGAAGAACTTGACTTGACAAAGATACAACTACTGTGAGAAATTTTATTTGGTGTGAGACACAACCAAATAATACTTGAGTGAGGCTTATTAATTTTAAAGAATATGAATAACTCGAAACTGTAGATATGTATTTTCCCCCAACAAACTATAGATAGATACAATAGTTTATTTTGGGAATGTTTAAAGTACATAGCAAGTGTTTTTGTAGTATTTAATTAGGGGCCGTCGCACCATTATATTATGCCAAGATCATGGGATCCATATTTTCCCTATGGGAGTAATTACTAAGTAGTTTAAATTCTAGATAGATACTTTAATTATAATTTCCTAGAATATCATAATATCAGTGGGAAGACCGGAAGTCAATAATGTGAAAAAAAAATATATACTTGAACTTTCATAACATAAATCACGACTTACTTTTCCAAAGGGGACCAGTTGTAGATTAAAAAGGATTTCACGAGTCAAGAGTCTCTAAACTAGTTGTTAATTATGAAATAATTTCCCATATACGCCTTTATATAAACGCCTTGCTACGAAGACATAAATTGCAAGCCTAATACATAAACATCTTACGGCAATTTCTTTTGATCAAACCATATTAAGTTAAACATGGCTCTTAAAATTGATTTGATGATCAGTAATATTCTAATATTGTTCTTTGTAGTTGGCATATTTAACTCTCAAGATGCAATTGCTCGCGGCCAGCCAAAACTATCCGTGTCTGAGAGACACAAACAGTGGATGGCGCGTCATGGACGCGTTTACAAGGACGAAGCAGAAAAAGGAAAACGACTGATGATATTCAAAGAAAATTTGAAATTCATTGAGTCAATCAATAAGGCAGGAAATCTGTCTTACAAGTTAGGCATCAATGAATTTGCAGATATTACTTCGGACGAGTTTTTTGCAAAGTATACTGCATTAAACATGCCTTCTTCACATCCATCACCTTCTCCAATGTCGTCGGCGGAATTCATGATCAATGATCTAACTGATGATGACATTCCGTCTAACTTGGATTGGAGAGACAATGGAGTTGTGACGCAAGTCAAGCATCAAGGTCAATGTGGTAAGATACAACATAACACTTTTAATTAACTAATGACTATATGTCCTCCATGGCGAATTTAGTAGATAATATTAAGAGTGACAAAATTAGCTCATGATAAAATGCATGTCCAAGTTTGGTTCGCTTAGCAATTGGTTATTATTGATTCAACTCATTTTGACCTTCTCAATTCAAACCATCCAAAAGGCTGATTTAGGCAA
>NW_025892925.1:0-3087 GCF_002878395.1 Capsicum annuum
CAGCTCAAAAGAATTGAGCAAACTTTAAAAACCCCGGAGATGGTTAGCAAAATATCCATTCTCCAAAAGAAGTTCGAAAGCGAGATTTGCTCCGAATTGCCAAACGCATTTTGGGAACGCAAACGGCATCTCGTTGAACTACCGTACATCCCTGGCTTTGATGAGCAAAACATTCCTACTAAAGCCAGACCTATCCAAATGAATCACGAGATGATGGAAATCTGTAAAACAGAAATTAACCACCTTCTCGAGAAAGGAATCATTCGACCTTCTAACTCGCCATGGAGTTGCTCAGCGTTCTATGTTAATAACAGTGCTGAGAAAGAGCGAGGAACACCCAGGCTTGTAATAAATTATAAGCCCTTAAATGCAGTCCTCAAATGGATTAGGCATCCAATCCCCAACAAAAGGGATCTCCTGAAGCGAACTTATAAAGCCAATCTTTATAGCAAGTTCGATATGAAATCAGGTTTCTGGCAAATCCAAATTGCCGAAAAAGATAAATATAAGACAGCATTCAATGTTCCCTTTGGACATTATGAATGGAACGTCTTACCCTTTGGGCTTAAAAATGCCCCTTCCGAATTTCAGAATATTATGAATAACATTTTCAATGATTATTCTTATATGACAATTGTGTACATTGATGATGTATTAATTTTCTCTGAGAATATTGACTCTCATTTTAAACATCTTAACACTTTCTTCAAGATTGTAAAATTAAATGGCTTGGTGGTAAGCGCTAGAAAAATGCAGCTCTTCCAAACCTCTATCCGATTTCTAGGGCATGATTTGCACCAAGGGAGCCATAAGCCCATCTGTAGAGCCATAGAGTTCTCGACAAAATTCCCTGATGAAATCACTGATAAAACTCAACTCCAAAGGTTCTTAGGAAGCCTTAATTATGTTGCAGATTTTATTCCAAACATTAGGCAGGTCTGCGAGCCCCTTTTCCAGCGCCTTAAAAAGAACCCTATTCCTTGGGGTCTAGAACAAACACAGGCAATCATCAAGGTTAAGTCTTTAGTCAAAAACCTTCCATGTCTAGGTATCCCCAATCCTGATGCCTTCATGATAGTAGAAACTGATGCTTCAGATATAGGATATGGAGGTATTCTGAAGCAAAGAGTTGATGAAAAATCAGCAGAACAATTAGTCCGTTTTACCTCAGGCATATGGAATTCTGCCCAAAAGAATTACAGTACTGTCAAGAAGGAGGTCTTATCTATAGTGCTATGTATCACTAAATTTCAAGACGACCTTATTAATAAGGAATTTCTTCTTCGAGTTGATTGCAAATCGGCTAAAGAAATTTTACAAAAGGATGTTAAAAATCTTGTTTCAAAACAGATATTCGCTAGATGGCAAGCTCTACTATCTAGTTTTGATTTTCAAATTGAATTTATCAAAGGAGAAAACAACTCCCTTCCCGATTTTCTAACAAGAGAATTTTTACAGGGCCATGAGACCAGTACTGCAGGGCAGCAGCCCCAAAACAGAACAACAACGAATGGCTAGACCATTCGACTCACCAAACCCAGTACCAAATCCATTACGACCTTCAGTCCCACAACGGCCTATTATCAAGACCGAAACACTAAACAGATATTCTGCCTTGACAGAACTCCAATTTCCCAAATTATCCCCACCGATGCCAACAAAGTTGGTAGATTTAAAAACAAATTTACCCCTAAACAAAGGGACATCAGCAGCAGCAAGCTCGAGTTCATCCTCTGTTCAGACTAAACAGAGTTATGCTATGAAAGCTCCAGAGACTTTCGCCGAAGCAGTTACTCCTACTGCAACAAAAACTACTCCTTCTTCTCCTGCCAAAGAAGAATTCAAATTTGTTACCACTACAGTCATACCTATCCTTGCTTTAGACAAGGCTTATGAAGGGTATCCTATCAACCAGCTAATTAAGCCGGTTTATACTAACAACAACTTTGTGGACGCAGAAGATCCACTTAAAACCCGGAGATACTACGAAGCTATTTTGGTTGACACTGATTCGATCGAAGTAGAACATTCCATGGATATCAATAATCCTGATTACATTAGTTATTCCAAATTCACCATAAAGAGGGTATTAACTCCCTTTAATTGGTTTGTTGATCATTTACATACTCCCATCGCTCTGTCTATGCCTCACAGGCCTCAGACCTATAACTGGCATGATTACAGAGCTGCTTGGTTCAATTTTATTTATGTCCGTCCAGGACATACTTGGTTCATTAAATATTGCCCCGCCATGATGGAAGCCAACATACCCAGGTGGTTCTATGAATGGTGGACTTATTTCGGAGGAACTGAAGAGGTTCTTCCTCAACAATTCCTCAACAGATTACCAGACTTCCTAGTTAAGGAAGGATGTTCCACTCTCCCAAAGCACATTCAAATGTGCAAGTTTTTTATTAAGAAGAGAATATCATATATAATCTCCTGGAATTTCTCCAAAGAGGAACAACACAGGATCAAGTATTTCTCCAAAGAAATCAAAGTCAAGGGTTGGACTCCTAAACCAACCACTCCTAAGACATTGGATAAAGGAAAATCTGCTACAGCTTCTCCTCAGTCCTCTGATTCCAAGAAAGCATTAAAGGAAAAACTGAAGCAAGCTCTGGCAAATTTAGACAAACCAGACTCTACAGTTAATTCTAAAGAATTATTACAAATCATCGCCGAAGCATCCTCTACCGGCAGCAGCGATAATGGCGATATGCTAGATCCTAAAGGGATCGCTATGGCCTACCTTGACCCCTATTAAGAATAGGAAAATAACCCTTCAAAGAGATAGAGGTCCAAAGGGCCGGAATTATCTCCCAAAGGGCAATTCACTATTCTTGATTGGAATCAAGGGACCCCACTCTGTCTCATAAAAGACAGCCATCTCTGCTTTAGTAAAAGCAGGCTCCACT
The DNA here is from genome assembly GCF_002878395.1 of Capsicum annuum. Lineage (NCBI taxonomy): Eukaryota > Viridiplantae > Streptophyta > Magnoliopsida > Solanales > Solanaceae > Capsicum > Capsicum annuum. The sequence continues at coordinate 2,919 of NW_025892925.1, forward strand.
ATCTTCGCTTTAACAAAAGCAGAATTTACTTTTGCTTTATCAAAAGCAGATTCCATTTGCTTTATTCAAAAGCAACCACCTACTTTTGTCGGCAACATCTTAGCCGTCCACTTGTATTAAATTAGTACACTTGATGTATTCTCAAGGCCTATAAAAGGCAACCCTCCCC
>NW_025892926.1:0-1991 GCF_002878395.1 Capsicum annuum
AAGTTTAACAAAGCAAATAAATAGAGGCGTCGCATGTCCCTCTCGCACCATATAATCATCACAAAATTCCTATGGCTTTCAAAGCCTTCTACAACGTACAATCCCACCTTAATACTACATTTAAAGACTTCATTATACAAAAATAGAGAGAAATCAACTAACCTTTGTTTGGCCTTAATTGACGAGAAAGAGACAAACGATCACCAAAAAATAGCAAAGCAATCCTTTTTCCGAATTTAAATTCGGTCAAACAACAACATCAACTTACTTGCTACTTCACATCAAAGGGCATAAATTAGGATAAAGCCATCATGGTTCAGAATGCTCGTCACGGCTAGGGCCCCGATTCGGGTCGTGAAAAACTTGGTATCAGAGCACGGTTCATGGTCCCAGGGTGTCTGCGAAATCGCAACGAGCAGAGTCTTGTTTATGAGTATGTAGCGCGCCGCATTTATAAGCAGGAGGCTACTAGGCATTTAGGAATGTCTCTCTTTCTTCATGTTCTAGTTCGTGCTATAGAGTTAGAATGTTCCTCCTTCATACTCCAATTTGTGCTATGATGTCTCCAATACGAAGGAAAACTTATCCTAATTCTTTTTATTACTATGATGTTTTCAGATAATGCTCTCAGATTTACTAATAAAAATTTTCAGAAGTCACACTAAGGGCTTGAGAAGAGCTCCCTAATGTGTCATAAGTCCCTCAAGTTTAAAATTGTGATTGTTGGAACTGTATTTTCGCCCGAGTGGTAGTATAAGTTAAAGTATCGGTGTCATGATCTATTGGTAGTGAAATTAGATGAAGAAGTTGGTAATATTAAGTCACAAGATTAGAGGTCAAAGTGAGGGTGACCTTTGTGTAACTAAATATTTATAGCCGAATAACCATTGATTGAGAATGATTTACCATTTTCTTTAGTGGTAGACTAATGTGGTAGTACCATTTGTGGATTGTATGGTAGTCCGTGGAGGAAGTGTTTGACTCAGATTTTTATTTATACAAAGTAAGATGTGTATCCTTAGATCATTGAATATTGCATCTCAATTTTCTATCGCTTGTAATATGTGATCTTGTTATCATAGTGTTTTTGACCAAAAAAAAAATCAAAGTCTAGTGAAGCCATGTGGGGCTCTTTCGATTCACTAGCATAGTTGGTTTGTTATTCATTTCATTTTCTTGCTCAAAACACAAAAATTAAAGTCTAGCGAAGCCATGTGAGGCCTATTTCGATTCACTAGCAACTTGTTGTTCAACTTTTTGTTCTTGTGTTGGTTGAATATTTGTATAGCCAAATCTTTTCGCATGAGATTGAGTTTGTAATAAAGTGATACGTCCTTGTGTGTTAGTTTAGTAGAAGGTAGAGAAGGAGTTATTAGGTAAGGTGAATCATTGTATACTTGAAGTATGAAAATGGCTAGATGAGCCAGTAAGTAATAATTATAGACTCATGGTTGCTTGTGGAATTTGAAGGTAGTCTAAATGTACGCTTGGGCAAGTAAGTGTGATGTGAGAAAGCCGTATAAGTAGATAGGATTGTATGGGGTTATAATATAATATAGATTAAGGTTGACCATGTCTATTACGTGACTTTACCCCTCCCCCCCCCTTGACCTTCTTTCCGTTGGTAGTTATAAACTAGTACTACTTGTGAGAAGGTATGTAGTAGATTTTTGAGGTATTTGGATAGAATATTCCAATTTGACGGACTGGTATATTATGTTGCCTTCTTCATTGGTGGTAGATGATTGATGCTAGACTATTGACTTGAATTTAATGTAGGATGTGGATGTAAGAATAGTGTCTAAAGATTAATGTGTATGCTTTGTGAGAATTGTGTGTCAGGTTGGGTTGTAAATCATGCTTAGCACTAGACATTAAGTTTGAATAGTTGATGTCCATAAAGGTGGATGTGATGATTTCTTGGTTAATGATACTAGTTATATGGAAGTGATCTAATAGGCTTGAATGGTGTATGTAATAGATTAAGTTTA
>NW_025892927.1:0-2022 GCF_002878395.1 Capsicum annuum
AAATAATGAAGACTTTTGAATCTTGTGATCCTAAATTAAAATTATGTCAAATGTACCAAAAGTCCTTTGATCTTATGTTCTTAAACATGCCATGTGAAAAAGTTAGATTAAAAGTATTGCCAAAAAAAGAAAGAGGTCATTCTTTTTGAAACAGACTAAGAAAGAAATGAGGTCATTCTTTTTTAAATGGAAGGAGTAATAAAATCTTCTTAATATCATAAAGGCATAATACATAAATATGACCCTAAACTTGACACCAAATTTTAACTTTGACCTTAAACTTTGACAGTGCACAAATATGACCTTTAACTATTCAAAACTGCACAAATATGACCTCTGATCCTACGTGGCAAAACGTGTGTTCAACACGCAAAACTTTGCGCGTCCAGCTTAAAATCTAAGGGCTTAATACATAAATATGACCTTAAACTTTGACAGTGCACAAATGTGACCTTTAACTATTTAAAACTGCACAAATATGACCTTTAAATGACTTTTTCACTATTATTTTTTCATTATTTTCGGCTCAAAGATGAAAATGGCATCTAATTTCTTTTGTCATTGTGGAAAAAAAGCAATATTGAAGATTTATTAATTAGGTGGGTCAGCCTCATACGAACAAATAGCGCGGGTATGTATATATATTATAAAACAAAGGGCGAATTTATGTTATATAATATATCTAAATATAATTTATTTAAATATTAAATTAAAGATGAAACTATACTAATAAAAAAAAAATTATAGTAAAAATTATTGTTTTAATAAAACGTTATTAAATTAACATTATTAAGGATCATAGTAGTAGTATATTAAATTAACATTATCAAATTAACGTTATTAAAATGTTAGTATGAAATTAACGTTATCAAAATATTATTAAATTAACACAGGGGCGGACCAACATGGTTGTCATGGGGTTCACTCGGACCCTCTCGGTAAAAAAATTACATTGTATAGATAAGATAGAAAATCTATATTTATATATGTACATTAATGTTGAACCACATGAAACAAGACACTTAGATAGCCCAGTGATGTTATTTGCTCTTCTTGGGCGTTTCTTCAGCTTAGTGTGCGGGTTCGATCCCTGCTAGTGGTTTTTTTTAATTAAAAAAAAGTTAGGTGCTGCTATAGAAATAAATAAATAAATAATAATAATAATAATAATAATAAATACCAACCCTTTTGTAAGTAATTACACCCTCTTCCACTTTTTTAATTACTTTACTCTCTCTCCCTATTAATATACATAACATAGCCGACATATACATAGCATTCTGTGTATATGTTGGGATTTTTGTAATATGTTTAAGGAGCTGAGATTTTTTGTAATATTGAAAACATAAGTTGTGTATTTGTATAATTTTTAGTAGTAGTAGTAGTAGTAGTAGTAGTAGTAATAATAATAATAATAATAATAATAATAATAATAATAATAATAATAATAATAATAATAATAATAATAATAATAATAATAATAATAATAAAGACTTCGTTTTAACACAAAAAGCAAAACTTTGACCGTGCACAAATATGACTTTTAACTATTTACAACTGCACAAATATGACCTTCCTCCAAGTCAACCCTTTTAACGTGTGGCACCGTGTGATTGGATGAGCTTTCCACGTAGGCACGAGTGAAACTCACGCATGGGGATTGAAAAATCGGAGGTCATATTTGTTTAGGTTTGAATAGTTAAAGGTCCTATTTGTGCACTATCAAAGTTTAAGGTCAAAGTTAAAATTTTGTGTCAAATTTAGGGTCATATTTATGTATTATGCCAAAAAGTCACCACTAAAGTGAAACAAATATTTTTAGATAGAAGATCCCAACTATTTGAAAACACATATCAAAGTTAATCTATAAACACCGAAAGGAAAAAATGCCCATTCTCCTTCCCACTCTTTAAATGCTAGCCAAATTTATATCAATAAAATCAATCATATAATTAGAACGAAGTTTTATCATTCATATTTTTTTATTATATTGTTCACAAATTAAAGATATTCGATTGTTCA
>NW_025892928.1:0-4073 GCF_002878395.1 Capsicum annuum
AGCGCTTGTGAAAGGGACCTGATTAAAAGGAGAGTCTGAAAGTGAGTGAAAGATGACAACCACAGAGCCATTCGTGACTCCAAAGTTTGATGGCTATTACGATCATTGGTCGATGTTGATGGAGAATTTCTTAAGGAGTAAAGAGATGTGGAATCTGGTGCATGAAGGGATACCGTCACCGGCAGTAGGAATTTCACCAGCGAGCGAGATGCAAAGGAAGGGTGTCGAGGAAGCTAAGCTTAAGGATCTGAAGGTCAAGAATTTTCTGTTCCAAGCAATTGACAGAGAGATCTTGGAAACCATTCTTGACAAAAGCACGTCAAAGGCGATCTGGGATTCGATGAAGCAGAAATACCAGGGATCTACCAAGGTGAAGAGAGCACAACTGCAAGCACTAAGGAAGGAGTTTGAAATGCTGAATATGAAGGAAGGAGAAAAGATTGATAGCTTTATTGCACGGACTCTTACAGTGGTAAATAAGATGAAGGTGAATGGAGAAAATGTACAACCAAGCACAGTGGTGTGTAAGATTTTAAGATCTTTGACTCCTAAATTCAATTATGTTGTCTGCTCGATTGAGGAGTCAAATGATTTAGATACCATGACCATGGATGAGCTCCATGGAAGTCTGCTTGTTCAAGAACAGAGAATGCAGGGATGTCTAGAGGAAGAACAAGCCTTAAGAGTCTCTTATAATGATAAGCCAGGAAGAGGAAGAGGCAGAGACTCATTTCGAGGAGGTCGAGGTAAAGACTCATTTCAAGGAGGTCGAGGTAGAGGAAGAGGGAGGTCTTATCAGAATAAAGCCACAATAGAGTGTTTCAAATGTCATCAGTTGGGTCACTATCAATATGAATGTCCTGATTGGGAAAAACAAGCCAACTATGCTGAAAATGTAGAAGAAGAAGAGCTTTTGCTGATGTCTTATGTCAATTTTTCTCAAACCAAGGGAGAAGAAGCATGGTTTCTTGACTCTGGGTGTTCCAATCATATGACTGGAAACAAAGAATGGTTCTCAGAGCTGGATGAAGGATTTAAACAAACGGTGAAACTTGGTAATGACACCAGAATGGCAGTGGTGGCTAAAGGAAGTGTACGCTTTCAAGTGAATGGCATGACTCAGGTAATTTCAAATGTTTTTTACATACCTGAGTTAAAGAGAAACTTGCTGAGTATAGGACAGCTTCAGGAGAAGGGTTTAGCTATTTTAATTGAGCAAGGGACTTGTAAAATTTATCATCCTAAAAGAGGGCTGATTATCCGGACTAATATGAGCAGAAATAGAATGTTTTATCTACTAGCTTCCATTGAACCAACAAAGAATTCTATGTGTCTTCAAGCTGAAGCTTTGTCTGAGAAAGAATCACATTTGTGGCATTGTCGCTTTGGCCATTTGAGTTATACGGGGTTGAGAACGCTCGCATACAATAAGATGGTAAATGGTGTGCCTCTGCTCAAAGTTCTAGAAAGATTATGTGAAGTTTGCTTGGTTGGAAAACAACACAGAGAATCTATACCAAGACATAGTTCATGGAGAGCATCGAAGCAGCTCCAACTTGTACATTCTGATATCTGTGGACCTATCACACCAGCTTCCAACAGTAACAAAAGGTACATCTTAAGCTTTATTGATGACTTCTCACGTAAGACATGGGTTTATTTTTTACATGAGAAGTCAGAAGCTTTTGTTGCATTTAAAAATTTCAAAGCATGTGTCGAAAAGGAAATTAGTGCATACATAACCTGTTTGAGAACAGATAGAGAAGGTGAGTTCAACTCCAATGAATTTGTGGAATTCTGTAAAACTCATGGTATAAGCAGGCAGTTAACAGCAGCATACACTCCACAGCAGAACGGAGTTGCTGAAAGGAAGAACAGAACAATCATGAATACAGTGCGCTCAATGTTAGCTGAGAAGAAGATTCCAAAAATGTTCTGGCCCGAAGCTGTAAAGTGGTGTGTGCACATTCAAAATAGGAGTCCAACTGTGGCAGTAAAAGAAAAAACTCCAGAAGAAGCATGGAGTGGTGTAAAGCCAACGGTGAATTATTTTCGGATCTTCGGATGTATAGCTCATGTTCACATTCCAGATCAGAAAAGAAGTAAATTGGACTCCAAGAGTAAGAAGTGTGTGTTATTGGGTGTTAGTGATGAATCCAAGGCTTATAGACTGTACGATCCAATCACTAAGAAGATTATCATTAGCAATGATGTGCTATTTGAAGAAGAAGAGAGTTGGGATTGGGAAAGAGCTGAAGAAGAATTGAAGTTAGATGTGTTAGAAGATGATATAGAAAGAATTGTTGAGCATGCTGAGGAGGAAAATATTGAAAATATCTCAGGAAGTAGTAGCAGCTCAGATAATTTACCTTCAACTGACGTTAACACCGAAGGAGTTTCAGTTGAAGGGGGGGGTAAAAGGATCAGAAAAGAACCGGTCTGGATGGTGGATTATGAAACGGGTGAAGAGCTTTCAGAAGAGGTAGATATGCACGCAATGATGGTGGCAACATCAGATGATCCATTCTTATTTGAAGAAGCAGTCAAAATCAAGAAGTGGAGAGAGGCTATGACAACAGAAATTGAAGCTATAGAGAAAAACAAGACCTGGGAACTGGTAGATTTGCCTAAAGGTGCTAAGCCCATTGGAGTGAAGTGGGTTTTCAAGACCAAACTTAATGAAAATGGGGATGTGGAGAAACACAAGGCAAGATTGGTAGCTAAGGGATATGCACAACGTTATGGAGTAGATTATACTGAAGTATTTGCACCAGTAGCAAGACTTGATACTATTCGAGTGATACTTGCAGTAGCAGCACATTGTGGATGGCAAGTCTTTCAACTTGACGTTAAGAGTGCTTTTCTTCACGGTGATATCAAGGAGGAAGTATTTGTGCATCAGCCTGAAGGTTTCATTAAAGAAAGAGAAGAAGGAAGGTTTTACAAATTGAAGAAAGCATTATATGGCCTCAAGCAAGCACCAAGGGCATGGTATAGCAAAATTGAGGCTCATTTCCTGCGAGAAGGCTTTGAGAAATGTTCTAGTGAGCACACTTTATTCACCAAGTCAAAAGGAGGTAAAATTTTGATAGTAAGTCTTTATGTAGATGACTTAATTTTCACTGGAAGTGATATGAATATGTGCAATGAGTTCAAAAGATCAATGATGTTGGAGTTTGATATATCTGATTTAGGAAAGATGAGACACTTTCTTGGAATAGAAGTATTGCAAAATTCGAATGGTATTTTTATTTGTCAGAGGAGATATGCTCGAGAGGTGTTAGTAAGGTTTGAAATGGCAAGTAGCAATCCTGTAAAAAATCTAATTGTACCAGGTACAAAGCTGTCAAAGGATGAAGGAGGAACTAAAGTTGATGCAACCTTGTTTAAACAAGCAGTTGGGAGTCTTATGTACTTAACTGTGACTCGTCCGGACTTAATGTATGTTGTAAGTCTTATTAGCAGGTACATGTCTAGGCCAACCATGTCACACTGGTTAGCAGCCAAGAGGGTTCTGAGGTATGTGAAGGGGACAACTGAGCTAGGCATTTTCTACAAAAAGGGAGAAGGAAGCTTAAAACTTTTGGCATTCACAGACAGTGGATATGCTGGTGATCTTGATGATAGGAGGAGCACTTCTGGATATGTGTTCATGATAGGGTCTGGAGCTGTATCATGGTCTTCTAAAAAACAACCAGTAGTGACTTTATCTACCACTGAGGCCGAGTATATAGCAGCAGCTCTCTGTGCATGTCAGTGTTTATGGCTTAAAAGAATCATGGGAAAGATTGGAATGGAGAAGGATGAAGCTACTATAATTCAATGTGATAGTAGTTCTGCCATTCAATTGGCTAGGAATCCAGTTTTTCATGGAAAGAGCAAGCATATTCAAGTGAGATTTCATTTCTTGAGAGATTTGGTGAATGATGGTGTTGTGGATTTGAGGTTTTGCAATTCTCAAGAACAAGTTGCAGATTTGATGACAAAGCCAATTAAGCTGGAGCAATTTGAAAAACTTCGGGGTATGATTGGAATGGTTAATGCATCAGAAGTAAGCTAAATACATATGTTTT
>NW_025892929.1:0-1666 GCF_002878395.1 Capsicum annuum
AGCCCGTTTCATTTTTTGTGGCCATTTGGGTGGACAAACGGGTGAAAAAATGCAAATGGGGAATTTTTAGGCAAAATCAGTGTGCTATTGCCCACAGTTACGGGTATGGGCCGGGAGTCCGGGGGTGCTGTGGGCCAAAAATTGACTCGGGCATGCCAGGGAAGTTGGGGATCATCCCAGTATAGTCCATTTAATTTTTCATGGCCATTTGGGTGGACAAACGGGCAAAACAACGTGAACAAGGCATTTCGAGCCAAATTGGTATGCTGTAGCCCATGGTTTTAGGGGTGGGCCCAGTGTCCTGCCATGCTGTGGGTCGAAAATCAATCGGGACATGCTAAAAAGGGTGGAAATCAGGCCAACATAGTTTGTTTAATTTTTTACGGACATTTGGGTGGCCAAACAGGTAAAATGGCACGAATGGGGCACTTTTGGGCCAAATCATAGTGCTATAGCCTACGATTTCGTGGGTTGGCCTGGGCTCCGAGCGTGTTGTGTTACGAAAATCAATCGACGCATGCCAGGAAGGTTTGGGATCATCCCAGTGTAGTTCGTTTAATTATTTAGGGCCATTTGGGTGAACAAACGGGTGAAACGGCGTGAACAGATTATTTTCGGGCTAAATCGATGTTATATAGCCTACGATTTCGGGGGTGGTTCTAAGGTCCGAGCATGCTGTGTGCTTAAAATTAACTGAGGCATGACAGAGAGGTTGGGAATCATCCTAGTATGGTGCGTTTAATATTTTGTGGCCATTTAGGTAGACAAACGGGCAAAATGATGCAAACAGTGCATTTTTGGGCCAAATCGGTGTGCTATAGCCCATGGTTTTGGGGGCGGGACCAGGGTACGAGCAGGTTGTGGGCCAAAAATGCACTGTTTGCATCATTTTGCCCGTTTGTCTACCTAAATGGCCACAAAATATTAAACGCACCATACTAGGATGATTCCCAACCTCTCTGTCATGCCTCAGTTAATTTTAAGCACACAGCATGCTCGGACCTTAGAACCACCCCCGAAATCGTAGGCTATATAACATCGATTTAGCCCGAAAATAATCTGTTCACGCCGTTTCACCCGTTTGTTCACCCAAATGGCCCTAAATAATTAAACGAACTACACTGGGATGATCCCAAACCTTCCTGGCATGCGTCGATTGATTTTCGTAACACAACACGCTCGGAGCCCAGGCCAACCCACGAAATCGTAGGCTATAGCACTATGATTTGGCCCAAAAGTGCCCCATTCGTGCCATTTTACCTGTTTGGCCACCCAAATGTCCGTAAAAAATTAAACAAACTATGTTGGCCTGATTTCCACCCTTTTTAGCATGTCCCGATTGATTTTCGACCCACAGCATGGCAGGACACTGGGCCCACCCCTAAAACCATGGGCTACAGCATACCAATTTGGCTCGAAATGCCTTGTTCACGTTGTTTTGCCCGTTTGTCCACCCAAATGGCCATGAAAAATTAAATGGACTATACTGGGATGATCCCCAACTTCCCTGGCATGCCCGAGTCAATTTTTGGCCCACAGCACCCCCGGACTCCCGGCCCATACCCGTAACTGTGGGCAATAGCACACTGATTTTGCCTAAAAATTCCCCATTTGCATTTTTTCACCCGTTTGTCCACCCAAATGGCCACAAAAAATGAAACGGGCT
>NW_025892930.1:0-1817 GCF_002878395.1 Capsicum annuum
TGTATATATACATGTATATGAGTTCAAAAACTCATTTTCATCATCAATCATTGATAAAGAACAAACCCTAGCCAAATTTGACCTTTAAATTACTTTTGATTCAACCGTAGAAATTCCAAAGTAATCTGATAACTGCGTTTGTCATCTCGAGAGCTTCGAACGACACCTATTATTTGTGAACAGGATTGCACAATCAAGAGGTGAATTCTAAGGTATGAATATTGTTTGCCTTTGTTCTCTTCCATATGTATATGTGTGATAGAGGATTATATGTATTGGTTGTTATTGAAAAGTGATGGAAATAGGGTTATGGACTATTTTGCATGATTTGGTTGTATTGAATTGTGGAAGGTGGATATGGTAATTGAGTTATGGAAGGTGGATATGGTGATATACTATTTAATTGATGATTATTTATGTCTAAGGCTCAATTTGGTTTAATGGATTGGTTGGAAGTATAAATGAATCCAAACTTGATATTGGAGGATGTTGTATGAATATGCATGGCATGTGAATGTAATTGGAATATAAGAGGGTTAAAGTGACACCCTTTATGGTGTAATTAAGTCTTACTACTTAACCACTAGTTTGGTGAATTCAAATAATTGAATTGTGACATTTGGTCGCTAATACTAGATTGCTATATATGTTCATTGTAGATAAGTAATCCGAAAAGACGAGAAGTCCATTTGGGACTAGTATTGAAGGTTGACAGTCAGGTATGTAAAGCATACTCTATACCATATCTTTGGCATGAAAGTGAACAATTGTTCTATTAAGAAAGTTTCCAAAGTTATTCAATAACGTGTGATCCATAATGATTTTGTATGATGTCCTACGTTACCAATGAACTTGTTTCCACCCTACAAGATGTCAAGACATTCCAATACTTACTTGTTTTCCAAATCTTACATATTTATTGCACTAATGAATCTCAGAAGGTATCCGGTTACTCGAACAAGATCCATGTGCTATTAATGACTCCAAAACATTTCATTGATATACCAATAAGTTCCTACTTCATTTTTATGGCATTGATGACTCCAAAACACTTTATTGATATGCCAATGAGTTCTTACTTCATTGTTATTGCATTGATGGTCTATTTATATGTCTCTTATTGATGTATCATTATTTCAAAGTATCAAAAATGTGGTGGCGACCGAAATAACGATCTCAAAGATTAATTGAACTAAGTGATGGAAGTTCTCTCTTATCGGGCGGTATCCCAGGGGCATAAGCCTATCATGGGTCAATCCCTATTTATGTGTTTATGGGTGGTATCCCAGGGGCATAAGCGTAGCATGGGTCGATCCCAGTTGATATGTACTGGAGGCAGCCTAATAGTCACAGTACAGTACAGTAATGATTACAAAGATGATAAGAACGAAGGTAAAGTGATTGAATAAATACAATGTACAGGTTGTCACAAGTTCTAGTAAGTGTGGTCCACTCCTATTATGATTTATTCACTTGTTTTTGGTTTCTATTGAGCTCCTATATCATATGTGATTATCTACAGCTTTACATACTCAGTACATATTTCGTACTAATGTCCCCCACGGGGGACCTGCATTTCATGCTGCAGGCAAAGGTACCTCAACTCATGCACCATACAAATAGGAGCCAGGATACCTAGCTGCTTTTGGTGAGCTCCAGTTTGCTTCGGGGCTTTCCGTGTCATATCCAGTCACTTTTGGTATTGTATAAAAGTTAGTTATATAGCGGGGTGTGTCCCGACCTTAGTTAAACTCTGTGTATTGTCTAGAGGCTTTGTAGACCTAATGTACAGTCAAGGTGGTATTTTGTTAATAGAC
>NW_025892931.1:0-1006 GCF_002878395.1 Capsicum annuum
ATCCAAATTGGATGAAACCAATTTCAGTAGAAAGAGGACTCTCATATATTTCCATTGATATATAGTATATCACCCAGATCATTATGTACGAGGAGTTATGATCTTTTGAAGTTGACTCAAAAATTCGCTTTTGATAGGCTGAAGTAGATTGACCATAACTTTTTGCTCCGATAGACAAATTGAATGAAACTAATTTCATTGGAAAGAGGACTCGCAGAGATTTCCGTTGATATATAGTAGATCACTCAGATCATTATGTTCAAGGAGTTATGATCATATAAAGTTGGAGCAAAAATACGCCAGGCCTCAGTACATTTTCCTGCACGTTTTAATGTTCACTACTATTCACGGTTCGATCGGAATGTTCATAACTCATCACTCGAGTGTTCGTTTTGGATGATACACATATCATTGGAAATCTTATTCGATACTCTACACAATGGTGGGTCATAATCTAAGACATTCTGCACAGTAAATTTGTAATTTATTCTAAAAGATAGAACCCAACACGTTTACGCATAAAATTTCAACGAAAAATTTCTCGGGGTATTACATCATCCCCCCTTGGAAACATTCATCCTCGAATGATGCTAGATATTCTAAGATTAGATAGGGAATAGAGAATACAGCTGAAACCATTCATTAGACTTATCACCACATCATTTCTCACTCCGAATGCAACATAGAATGCATAAATTCAAGAAACTACAGCTGAACGTATAATAAATGATAGCTGAACTGCTGCAACTTTTATCAAAAGTGCATGATTTAGGAAAGAATGGTACCTTCGGCTTAATCAGAGTTCGCAAGAAATAGGTGCGGGTACTTGGATCACATATCCGCCTCAGCTTCCCAAGTTGCACCCTCAACAAATTAGTTTTGCCACAACACCTTGACCAAGGGAACTTCTTTGTTCCTTAGTCTTCGGACACTGAAATCAAGAATCTCAACAAAAATCTCATCAAAAGAAAGATTTTCTTGAATGTCAGCACTCACAGAGGAATCC
>NW_025892932.1:0-4998 GCF_002878395.1 Capsicum annuum
CCATGAAAGTAGAGAAGTATTTTTGACCCCTTGCAGTTAACATTTATGTGATCCTCTTTAGTTTTTTACCATGTTTAGATACAAGTTTCTCGGTAATTAAGGTTTTTTGTTATTTGGTGTGAATAAAATTCGTTGCCAAATATATAAACTAAAATTTAGAACTTTTAAATTATTTAAAGTTATAGTTATTAAATCTCTACTTATAAGAACTCATGATATTTATTACTTTAAAATATATTAAACTTTTGTTTTATCACTCCTATTAAAAGTTTTGGCTCTAACCCTATATGTTTAGAATATATTGGATTTAGTTATTGTGTCGGTATCATAATTTTTCATCATTCAAACAAATCATATATATTTCTACGCTTTGCTTTCAGAATTGGATTAAATTTTTGTGTCAATATTATGCATTTACACTAATTGAAAGGCCTTAGAAATATTGTTCCGTTCACATTTTTACTGTTTTAAGATACAATTCACAATTGACGAAATAATGATTTAATTGTGTTTCTAATATTTATGAAACTTACAAGTTTTATTTTTATTTTTATATGTTTTGAATTATTTTTCTTTAGCTGAAAGATAGTTGGTAAAACATATGGATCATTTAAAATACATTATTTGAAAAATAAATTTATTTTAAATATTAAGGGATAAATGTGCAATGCATGTTTTCATAGACTAGTTAAAATAAAATATATGCACTAGGCTATATTTTTTAGGAAAAAAATTCTTTTATATACAAAAGATAAAAAGCTTACAAAAAAAGTAGCTCATTTTCTATTTACAGAAAATAGCTAAAACGGGTTATGGGCTCAACAAAGCTCAATTCGGCCCAAGGCCATTAGGCAATTTCTTTTTCTTCTTTTTTCTTTTTCAGTGTTTTTTTTTAAGTAAAACTTTTTTATTGTTTTTTTTTCTGTGTTTTTTTTATATTGAAAAAATCTTTTCCCTCTTTTTTCCCAAAACTTTCTCCATGCATTTTTTTCATGCATCAATATTATATAAATAATTTATAAACATATATATATATATATATTATCTAGTGTATATGTAATGTATCAATATTGTATAAATAATTATGTAGTATAAAATATTATATAAATAATGAATAAACATGTATATATGATGTACTAATAGTTATGTAGTGTATATATAATATATCGATATTGTATAAATGTGTATAACCATGTATTGATGATTTATAAATAGTTATGCAATGTATCAATATTGCATAAATGGTGTGTAAGCATGAATCAATATTGAATAAATAGTATATAATGAGTATCGATATTATATAAATAGGTATGTTGTATCAAAATTATATATATAGTGTATAATAGTGTATAAATACTGTATAAATAATTTTGTAATACATCGATATCGATATTTATTTAACTCATGTGTTTCCATCATATAATTAATAAAATTATAAGCAAAAAATAATAAAACAACATAAATAGTCTCGTTTTCCACAAAAGAAAAGAAACAATTAGAATTTTTTTTTCCCTTTTAGAAAAAAAAGCGACAAAAAATTTTAAACGCCGAAAAGTTTTTTTCCTTAAATAACATTGAAAAATAGTAAAAAAGATTATTATTATTTTTTAATTTAATAAATGTCCAGACGGCCAAATTGCCAAGTGGCTAAATGGCCTAACAGTGACCACTTCCATAATAGACTAATATGATGCAATTGAAAATGGATGACAGCAGCAACTAAATTTTTCAATAAATAGTATGGCCAACTGGCCATTTATGGTAATAACTTTAATTGGTTGGACATTTTAGGTTAATAAAGGAGGGGGGGGGGGTAGTTTTTGTGTAAAATTTTTTTCCAATGGATATTTTAAGCAATTTTCTTTATTTTTTAATCATAAGTTTAGTGAGCCGATTCTGCCTTGGAAAGTGTTTCCTTTAGATCTCCTTATTGGAGTGTGACTTGGTACAAAGCCACACACTAAATTTAATAGAATTGAAGAATCTGTATTACATTCACAAAATACTCTCTTACCTTAGTTTTCAATAGGCAGCCAAGCCTTCTCTCCAAAACATGTTACAAGCCTGGCTATCTCATCCCACCTTTGAATTAACCTTTGAATATGTCAAAGGCAATGATAAGAAAATAGTGGATAAAGTCATGGAGAGATATAGGGTCAAAAAAATCCCTATAGAAAAGGTGCAACTTTCAATTTCAGCTTTTGCAGACCACCATACTTTTTGTTTTTGTCAAATCGATAAGTGGCTCGTCATTGCTTCTCAAAATGGTGTAAAAGATTTGGTGGGTAAATTTTTTGCACCCTCATACCCTTTCTTATTTTCACATTCTTGTCAGTAAATACTTTATGAGAATTGGTTCTGTCGGGATATAATCTGATGGATCTTTCATTATCTACTTGTAATCAAGTGGGAAGCTGTCGCTCTTTAAGAAAGCTTTCTCTAATTTATGTTTAATTAGAAGACTAACATGTTTCAGATATCTACTCAATTGCTGCCCTTTGATTGTCGATTTCATCATTGAGTATTGTCTTTTGTTGACAAAGATTGAGCTGCGGAATCTTCAAAATCTCAAGTCAGTCTCTATTAGTATCAACAAGAACTAGAGTGTTAAAATCCAAGAAACCAACTCTGCAATACTTGTCTTATTTTGGGTGTTATTTGGAAGAATATCTTGTATTGAATATTGTTGAATGTCAAATCTAAACTTTAAGGCTATCAGATATGAGGATAGCCGAAGGATTTATCCAACATCTTATTTCTACATCTCAATTCCTTGAAAATTTGACATTCGATGAATTTTCTATCAGGTTGGAAAGGTTCAAAATTTGTGTCAATCCCTAAGATTTTTAGAAATTGAAGATTAAGATAAACTGAAGTCTATAGCTACAAATCAGCTAACTCAGCAGTGTGCAGAGCTATGTCGATCGGAAGACATTAAAAATCCAGAGCTAGAAGGAGACGTTGGGACACTCCATAAAACCCATAACATTTATCAATCTACTTCTGCAGGTACAAGCAAAGGAGTTAATAGACCAAGATACCAGAATGTAAACATGAACAAAATATTTGAAAAACCATTTAAGCTAAAAACACAAAAAGACCATTTATTCATACCCTCACAAGTTAACACATACCGAGATAGCCTAAACCAAGACAAAAAAGTATACAACTACACCGCCCAGAAATACATAGAAAATATATACAGAGTACAAACCTTTCTAAACCATAACCCCAGAGCTACAGACATCAAAGAATCAAATACCAATTATATAACCCAAAAACTACAAGGATACAATAAATTAATCGCACTACCTAAAACTAACCCAAGCCTAGTTAAAACCTGTTTTGACTATGGACTACTAAATACCATATATACCCAAGACGGAGAAGAGCTAACAGCTATAGAGGAATTATACAAGATATTCACTACCTACAAAAGAATAACAAAAGGAAATTTATTTTATATAAAGTGTTATACTGCACCAGCAGAGATATTATATGATGAAATAAAACCAGTTATACAAGTTGTAAAGATAGGATTAACAAGAGATATGATTATACCAGAAGATATTTCGCAACAACTAGAGATACCCAGAAGGGCTTATGAGAGATTGCTGCTCCAAATTTGGTATTACTTGATTATGTTGGTGACTGAATTCCTAAACTTAAAATTGTGCAAAAGTCTGGCCAATTGAAGAAATCATAATAAGTATTAATTGCTTGAAAAATTTAAATGCTACATAGTTTGGTGAGTTAAGGAAATTTCTATCAAACTCGACCTATTTGTCTTTAATTTTTCTTTGTTTTAAGGAATTGAATAAGATCGACATGATACATATGGAGTTGCACCATATAGTTGTAACCCTCAACGTGAATGTTTTAGCTGTATATATATAGTTATTTGGGCAGTACCCAATGATTGTGGATGCTTTGCTATGGAGCTGTCATCCTAGAAGACTCTTCGTTGAACAACTGTTGAAATGATTACTTGTTTCATAGACCGTTTAATGTATTCAAATAATTAGAGTAATTCTACTTCTCATGGAAACAAACCTTGGCGTAATCAATTAAAAGAAGTAAAAGCCTACAAATTAGACCCAGAACATTAGCAAGTGGAACTCAAACATAGACAACTGGCAATAAGGAACCTTATAGAGATAGAGGTAATTGAGTTTATATTAGATTGGTGATGTAGTTCCTTCCGGTGCAAATTAAAAGCACTTATTAATTTATATAGTTTATTACTTCAAAGTTACGTTCTCCCATAGTTCTTTTATACTCAACATGTTGGTGCATACTAGTAGTAATTATACATAATTTATTTGATATAGTTGTAGCATGGTATATTTCTTTAGAGGCAAACACAAACTTCCTATGAAATAGTTTGTGGCTTAAACCACCGCACTTGATTTTGGCAGGATGTTCATATATGCAATTTGAGTTCCTTTTCACATCAACTGCAAATGTTATTCTTTTTTAGTAGACCAAGTTTCTAATTAGTCTTGACTTGAAATTTGCTGCTACATTAATTCATCCTCTATGCCATAAGGTTGCCTACGAGTAAATTTCAATTTCATATTTGTACTAGAAACTAACCAAATAGGTACAAAATAAATTTCAGAACTCAAATATGACTAAACTTGATATCCATAAATCTCAAATTCTAGCCCCTTCTCTGCATGAGTACCTACCAACTTCATTTGATTCATGTGAACAACCATCGAGAAGCTTCATGTTTATTTTTTTAATCTCAATTACACACTCTTTGCAAACTCAATATATACCCTTTTATTTTTAAGTAAAGCTTGCAGACAATAGTGAATTAATCATGTTTTGTCAAAAGTAGAGAGAGGAAATTAACTTAGACAAATGATGAGGACGTGAACCTACTCAAAAGTCTATCATTGAAATCCTACAAAAATGGTCTCTAAAGAAAAAACTAGCCACCAAAAACCTATTATTGAGACCAGATAATATGGGCACCTCCATCGCCACTGG
>NW_025892933.1:0-5741 GCF_002878395.1 Capsicum annuum
GGTGATAGTGAAAGGAGGCAAGCAAAATTTGTGCATAAATAAAGTTTTCTCAAGGCATAAGACTAGAAGAAAATAAAGTTTCTTTCAATCACCTAATTTAAAGGGGAATGAATCATTTGAAAGATGGTCAGATTTGTAGTGCTCGTGTAAGGGGGAAGCAAGGGAGATTTTAACAAAAAAATTGAGAAAAGAGGATAATTGTGAAACTGATGAGCATGCACAGAACATGTTGTACTACCTGGTTCAACTGTCATATTAACAGGGGGAACAACAAATAAAGAAATGGATGCATCAATAAAACCAACTCAAGTTGCTGGTAATTTTGTTGGTAGTTCATAAAAATTGGTGTTGTCAAAAGAATATTGAGATATCTCTTGGGAATCAATGGCTTGAGACTATGATATCCAAAGGAAAGCAATTTCACTCTTAAGGTCTATAAAAACGTTGACTATATGGGTTGCTTAACTGACTGGAGAAGCACCAAAGGCACTAAGTAGAGAGCATTTTGAAAGGAATAGGTTAGACTTGGGGATGATTAAAATTAAATGAACTTCCCTCAATGATTGACTAGAATAATCATTCTTCTTTTTAATCTTATTACCTAAAAAGTTATACTATTCAGTCTTGCACATTTAGTTGTGTGTCCCAATTCTAGATTTTAACCTTTCTAACCTAATTTTGTATTAGATTGTGCAGAAAAATAGGTACAAGCAAGCAAATATGACCACAAAGTTCTTCTTATCACGTATGTTCTACATTGACATAAGCATAGGTTGTCTAAGTTGAAACAGTTAAGCACACCTGTTCGATTCCACACACTTCATCCTCTAATTGTCTAATAAAGCTAATGAATTATTGACCAAACTTTCTCTGATTCTCTCCAAATAGGTGTGCACAAATGTGTTAATCCTATACCAAAAATTCCTTCTTCTTTCTTAACCAAAATATCAGTTGTGTACCATGGATTTGCCAATCTTGATCATCAATCACATGCCGCATATGTTTATAAAGAATAAAAAGGGACATGCTTTCCCTTTTAGTTCCAAATTGGTTATTTTTTTTTAGGACTTCTCAATCCTAAATCAGGTTTGACTTATAAAAATAAAAAAATAGATGTTCTTGAACAGATGAATCATGTTGCTCTACCTATTTTAATAAGGAGGGCTAACACTCATTTGAAAAAAAAATTTGTACTAGAAGCTGCACAAGACAGTCATGAAGTGGAATAAGAGGTCCTTAAGGCTAGGATCATGACTTTGAAGCTTGACCTTAATTGATATAGGGATGAAAATGTTGAATTCATTCATGAATTGACAAAGTTGATATCCCCTATTCCACCTTCATCATCAGCTCCTCACTATTTGTATCTTAGTCGTGTTAAATGGAATTGTTATCTTTACTAAATTGACTCATATTTTTGCTCTCTTTAATACATTACTAGGTTGGCTAAAATCTTTGTCTGATTGTTTTGGTGATAGCCCCAGTGGCCATGAATAGCATAACAAATCACTTTGGCTAGTATATTATTGCATTGAAAGGGTTTTTCGATGATGCCAAAAGGGGGAACATAAGAAGGTTGTATAATGTTTATAACATATAGACTAACTTATTTCATTCTAGTGTTTTATACTTTAGTGCCTACAGGTGAAGACATTTGAATGCACAAAGACAAGAGCTTTGTCATTATCAAAAAGCGGGAATTTGTTGGAACCTTGAAGTTTTGATGAATGAAAATATGAATGAAATAAGTTGATAAGAGTCAATTCAGTGCAACTGGAAACTTCAACTTACTGATCACATGGGGAATAGAACAAGTTGAATTTGATTCAAACACTTGATGATAAGGGAAAAAAGTTGAGTTAAAAAAGGAATCCTACGTAAAGAAGGAGTTTTACTTATGAGCATATCCTGAAGAGTCCTATGTGTAGAAGGAGAAAGATTCTGCAGATTGAAGATGTCTACGCAAGATAGGAAACATATAAATTGAAGGACTCTTTGTTAGATCAATGAAGTTTTTTATGAATGGCACATGAATGGAACATGTTACTTGACCTGGTCCAAGCATAGGATGGCAGGTTTCAGGTTTTACTCATAGATGTAGACAAAGATTACTGAAAGTCAGGAATGAATGAGCAAGCATAATTCTGATATACTCAAGCTACTGATCACATGAGAAATTAAAGAAGTTGTCATTGTGTAAAATACTTAAAGATAAGTTGATTTAATGAGTTGAAGTTTGACTACAACACATTATAGCTTTATGTTGAATTTATTATAAGGCAGACTGAACATTAAAACAAAGCAAGCTACATCATTCAGAAGATGAGTTGATCAAGGAGTTCTACAAGAAAAAGAGTTCTACTCAATCTAGGAGAGAGAGAGAGGCAGAAGTAACAATAAGAGTGAAAGTAGTCCAATTCGACCTAGGAATGGACATCAACTAAAATGAGTCCAATTCAAGATAAGAAAGGACATCAATTGAAGGGAGTTCAATTCAAGATAGGAGAGGAAATCAACTGAAGGCCTCCATCAGTGTTGCAATAAATACAAGGGATGAGATTCAAAGCAAGACACATACTTAAAAAGCAGAAAAACACAATCGACAGATTGACTTCACGAAGTCCTATTCATTCACTGAAGAAACACATTGAAGAACCAGGTGCTAAGTATAGAATCCAGCTAAGAGTTTTAGCTTTGGTTTTTAGAGTTTTTCATTGTGTTTGAGCTATTGATGTAATATTAGTTTCAGTGTGTTATAAACTGAATTAGGAGATAGTATTTGAGTTGGGGAAAACCCAGAGACTTTGGGAATGCATACCTTGGGAGGTGTGTGTGTAGTTAGGAATTAGAGTTTATAATTCCTAGTCGTTGAGTTAAAAGGAATTAGAGTTTATAATTCCTAGTTATTGAGATATAGGGATCAGAGTTTATGATTCCTATTTGTTGGTTACAAGAGTTTTGTAATCAGTCGTTGTTGAGGCTCAGAGTTATTTAGTGAAGTTGGGTTAAATCCTCTAGAGGTGCAGGTCGTTATTTTTTACACCTTTTGATCCGGATGTTTCCCACGTAAAAATCATTGTGTTCTTTACTTTCTGTTTTACTGCTTCCTTGAAACACGTCAGTGGAACATATCAGGCAACTCGTTCCATCGATAAGCAACAGTTAGGCGAAAATAAGATAATCAGTAGGGCACGAACTCTAACATTGGGGTAGCAGAAGGTCTCTTAATCAAACTTTTCTTCAGCTAATTTCTACAGTAAGGTGATTACCATAGCTTACCAATCATTGAAATGACCCTAAATAGGAATATATGGAGGTCAATGATTAAGATAGGAAATTAGTAGGTAGTCGCTCGCTACTATTAGTATTGCTTGTCCTATTCTTCAATTTTTGTGTTACTTGTTGTTTCCTTTGCTTCAGTTATCGTACATTTTGTGGTTGCTTCTTCTTTTTTTTTGTTGTTGTTTTCCGCATGGCTTCCTTGCCACCGTATTTGTTTTACTTGTTTTTTTTTTTTGAATATGCTTCAGTTGAGACGATGGTCTATTGGAATCAGTCTCTTTATATTGATAAGGTTGGGTTAATGTTACATACAAACCACTCGCCCCAAGCCTCGGTTATGGTTGTCTCTAATATCTCAGAATGGATGTTTATCCCATTCCATAGTATTACTAATTGGATCTTATATAGCAGCTTCAATATTCTTGTATTCATTCTTGTGTATCATAAGCGTACTTCCCAACCCTTTCTTGCAAGAGAGGCCATGATTTGGTTCTCCTTGTTTTGGCACTCAGTTAAGTGAGAATTGCTTCTTTCATACTTTCTTCACCTGAAACAGGACGATTACAGAAACTCCCTAACCCTTTTATTCCAACTGTCACTTTTCACGCTCTCCGTCTCTCCTCTTTCAGGAGACTCTGGTCTTCCAGTAGATTTTTGGGATTATATAAGTTTAGAAAAAGCAGTAATATGTACCTTTCTAGTTAAGCTAGTCAAGATCAACAATTAATTAACTCTCTTCCTTCCCTCTAGAATAATACATCAACCATCAAAACATCATTCAACCTCGTTACATAAGCTTATACATAACTAAACTCATAAATTGTTGGAGCAAGTTCAGCTACAAGAACTAGGATTTTTAACGACCAATATTAATGAAGGTACATGAATCCAGTCCTTATAAATATACTTATGGCGACCAAAAAAATTCAGTTCTGAAAAGCTAATATTTAATTCAACACTAACGATGGTATAAACTTTCCTTAAAACACATATTATACGGTCACAAAAACCAAATTATGAATAAAAAAGAGGCGCTTCTTTTTCCCCAATCCACCCTCTGCCCACCCCCTCACCTTTAGTTAAGAAAATTCTCACAAAGTAAATTTTTGTGGAGCTAAAAGGGCTGCTCGCCTCCATTTGATACTTTTGTATGACCCTTGTACCATTGTAGATCCTATCGGAGCTCCCCTGATCATATACAAAACCACACCCACCAAATTGAGGCCAACAACCACTAAAATGAGGGTCGAGATAGATCCAACAAAGCCGTTGTTAAATGAGAGCTCCGTGGTAATAAGGAATGCACAGGGTTAAGTTGGAACTTCTATACAAAGGATTGAATACGAAACCTTGCCCACTTTCTGCTCGAATTGCAAAGTACAGGGACACTCTGATGATAAGTGCAGGGACACTCCGTTTAGCATACTTGGGAACATGCTACTAAACGGAGAAGTACAAAAAATGAATGGCGAGATACAAAAAAGGGAAAACAACAGGAGTGTTCCCCAAGAACACATAGAGGGAACCACCTGATACGAAAAAATCCAGAGTATAGCAACAAAACAACGAAGAAAAATGTCTGCTCAACAGCCCCGTAAAACAAAACATCAAATTTATCAACAACTTGTCTCCAAGAAACTACCAGAACACAGGAGCAAAAATTTGCATAAGGTGATTAGTTTACTTGATATGCTTTACTTGAGCCGATGGTCTATCGGATACAATCTCTTTACCTTCATAAGGCTGGGGTTTGGTTGCGGACAAATCACCCTCCCCAAACCTCACTTACGAGATTACTCTGGATATATGTTATTGTTGTAGTTTTCCCTGCTACTTAATTTTTCCTAAAAACTTGGTCAACTATCAGAACTTCACTCGATCTCGGTACATACACTTATAAATAACCAAACTCATAAATTGTCGGAGCAACTTCAGCTACAAGAACTAGCATTTGTAACAACGAATTGTTAACCAAGGTACACGAATTCAATCGTTATAAAAATACTTATAGTGATGAAAAAGAAAATCCAGTCCTTAAAAGCCAATCATTTAATTAAACATTAAAGATGGTATAAACTTCAGACCTTAAGAAACGTAATATCCTTTTGGTACTTTTATATGACCCTTGTACAATTATTTTCTGTAACATCTCAAATTTCCAACACAAATGCTGATGTATATTATAACTACTGAGCAGAATTGCACTGAACTTAAGAAATACTAATAGAATGTAGTACATTTCAGGATATTTCTTCATTAGCATATTCTATAGCTGGATGTTTTGAAAACAAAAATTGTATTTTTGACTAAATAGGATAATTATAGTCAAAACAGTATCGTAAAAGGTTTTAGAATTTATATTTAAAGTAAATTTTGCACTATTATAAATAGAGTTGCTACGGCTATTTGGACAAGTACAGCGTACTGATCATAGACACGCTAATTAAATACTAACAGAT
>NW_025892934.1:0-5173 GCF_002878395.1 Capsicum annuum
CAATAATCTTGTTCAGTGTCTATTCAGATGGGAGTAGGAATTATTACCGAGTGAACCCAAGGATGGGAACTCACCTGTTCTATGAGGGTGTGATTATTAGAAGTAATCGTTGCATTCTAGAACTATGTAGCTAGCATAGGTTAAGACATCATAGCCTGCTATATGAGGGTAGATGAGGTGTCTTAACCTATTATATGAGGATTCCCACCATTCTCACTAGAGTTACCTACTATATCAGGGTTACTCACAGATTGTCCTTACCAATGGTGTGGTATTGACACCCTTCCAATTAGGGTTATGGATTGGACCCCAACTCGGCTATATTGCATTATTTGGGGAATTTCGATTAGATAACTACTTCCCACAGTATCAGTTTCAGTCTCAATCTCAGTCTCAGTAATAGAACTCAGATAGTTCTACAGGACTGTCAGATATAGTCACTCAAAATAGTATGGAACTCAGCTAGTTCCATTAGTATCAAGGCTGTCAGATATAGTCACTCATGTTATCAGCACTCAGTCTCAGTAATCATGATATCATGAACTCAGATACTAGTATATCAATTATACAAAACTCATGTTATCAGTATTCAATTCTGTCAGATACATTCAACCAGACCAGTTCTTCATAATCAAAACTATCATAAACAGTTATTCATGTATCAGCGACATAATAGCAGTTCCTCAGTATTTAGAAATAAAGTATCATTTTCTCACTTACTACTAACTCAAATATCAATATCAGTAGACTCAATTATTCAGTATCCCAGTATTCATAATCTCAGATGTCAGTGAATCCATGTTATCAGTAGACTCAGTAGTCATAACTCTTGAGTTAGTCCTATTATGATGTCAATCACAGTTATGTATGCATGCATGTATTCTTACATTCATGAAAATCAGTCAATTAGTATTATTCATGCATATGAACCCCCTCTGTATTCATCCTACCTCACTTGAATACCAGTACATTCAAAGTACTAACACATTTGTGCTATGGTATCTTATATCATAGGTCTAGAAACACGAGCTCCAGAGCATCAATAGCATCCCAGTTCAGCAGTCAGAGTCAGCAGTGAGTCCTTATCCTTTAAGGACATGATGATTATTTTATTATTTTAGTTTTAATTTATTTTAGTAGTTGGAGTTAGTTGGGGACCTGTCCCATCAACTCCTTATTCAGATAGTCAGTTTTAGAGGGTTTCAACTATAACATGTTCAGATAGTTAATTTAGTTGTTTTGGTATTGTTCTACCATATTTTAACTTATGTTTATTCATTTTTGAATCCTATGGCCTTTCAGTACATTTTTTATCATCTATATGTCATATTGTATGGTGTACAGGTATATATATCAGTCATGTGTTAGCTTGTGGTCCTTTGGGGTCATGAGCATCGTGTAACATTCCGAGTACCAGACTTGGGGCATTACAAACTTGGTATCAGAGACAGGTTTCAACTGTGTCCTAGGAAGTCTTATACATGGGTGTATTGTACAGCATACTTATGTGCAGGAGGCTATGAGATGTTTTTGGAACAATTTCCCTTTTTTCATGTCTCAGATCATGTTATATAAAGGTTCCCTAAGAAACTTATGTAGATTCTCATCATGATTCACGCATGATAACTTTACCTTACTTTTAAGGAAACAAAAATAGAGAAGCTCAAAGTTGTAGAGATAGGGCTTTCTCAGATAGTCCCCATAGACAGCTATGGGATTTCCCAGTTATGTTTTAAAGTTGTATAGATTTCATTCATGAACATGAGAACTCATTCTTGAACCCAAATTTAGATATGCCATTAGATCCCTTCTCAGAATCCTATGATATCATAGACCTAGAGTTAGAAGCATGATCCCAGGAGTTTAGCAGAAGTAGAGTTGGGATAACATTATCCAGGTTGAACAAATTATGTATACTTGGGGATAGTTTAGCTGCACCCAAGAAAATCAATAGGCTTGAACAGTGCTAACAAGAATTTAAGTTTATCGATTTGAAATTTGGTATGAAGGTATGGATGTGATATTAGTAGTATATAAGAAAATAGGAGCAAGTAATGTGTTTATTAAGGCAAGCATATGTTGAACAGAGTATAGGTATGTGATGAT
The DNA here is from genome assembly GCF_002878395.1 of Capsicum annuum. Classification (NCBI taxonomy): domain Eukaryota; kingdom Viridiplantae; phylum Streptophyta; class Magnoliopsida; order Solanales; family Solanaceae; genus Capsicum; species Capsicum annuum. The sequence goes on from NW_025892934.1 coordinate 2,107, forward strand.
GGATTAAAACTAAGGGGGAGATAGTAGATCAAGCAAACAAGTCAGGCTCTCAGACTCTAGTGGTAGTGCCAGTATGTATAGAGAAGCAGTAAGGGGTGTAAAGTTTCATACTCCATTCAAAACCATTCCTACGTATGCTTCATATCTCTGTTCTATAAACCTATTTTATATTCACATGTTTTCTATGGAATCGTGTACGATTCCAGTTCCTAGTATAAGGAGTTTATCTCCAACTTCCTTAGTGTCATGAATCATGTCCCGTGAAATACAGAAACTCCAAACTCAGGTCATGCATCACATGACTCATTTACACCTGTCATACTTTACAGTATACTCCACTTTTATGACTCAGACTAAGCTTCTACCGATCAGTTAAATTCAGACTATGTCATGCATATCCTTAGTTCAAAACTTTTTGGTAAATTTATGTTATTGATATTCTATTCCTCAGGATTCAGTTCAAATGTCAAGTTCAGTCAGTATCCATTCATGTTTTAGGTCCTCCTGATTTAATCCTTGAGTAAGCTCTTTTTATTGAAATAGTGTAGTGGTAAGCAGTTGCTCAAATGGGAGCGATTAAATATTACATGTTAAGAGAAGATTGTTGCATGCTTATATTATGCGATGGTGTTGTGATTAAGATAGGCTTGAATGTTGTATTAGTGTGCAAGTAAATAGCTAGAAAGAGGTATTTAGAAGTTGGGGAAAGTATAGAGTGTGAGTATATATTCAGATCCTCGATCAATATCAGTCCTCATCATGAATCTATCCAAATTCAGTTACCATCTCAGTTACAGTTTCAGTATTCAGTACTTAGAAATCAGTGTTCAGTCTCAGCATTAAATACTTCAATATTAGTCTAAACCACAGTTATCAGTATTTATTTATCTGAATCCAGCATCTAGCTCCGGTATGAGTCCTAGTTATAGTCTTAGTATGGTGTCAGCTCCAGTCCAGAAATTTGATCAGAAAACTCAATTCAATTTCAGACTTGCTTGACCATAGCATATAGTTATCAGTTATCCAGCTATCAGTATTTCAGCACCTCAGTCTATGGAATGTTTCCAAATCATGTTATATGCTTGGTCTTGCATTCTCAGGTAATATAATATTCACAAATTCATGCTCAGTTACCTCATGTTACTCAGTCAGTCCCTTTTCTCATATGCATAATATTCTATAACTCTAGTCCGGCTATTCAAACTAAGTAAAGTTTAGTCTTACATACCTAGTATTCAGCTATCAGCTATTCAATTAATCAGATAAGTTAGATATTTATGCATTCGTGCCCAGCACCACGTGAATCTTTCAGTAGTCTCAATTGCCATCCATGAGGCTTTGTTACTTCATATTAGATAATGTTCATAGGCCCCAACTTATCTTCCCGAATCTCAATCAGGTTATAATCTTCTTACTCAGCTGTCTTATACAGATAAGTTCATACAGTTTAGTTTCCAATGTTCCTATCTATTCACGCTAGACAAAATCTTACGAAAAAATGTAATCATCCTCAGATGAACCAATCATATAGATACAAGCTTAGCTAAGTTCATGTATTATTCCATAGTTTCAGATCTTAGATAATCATTCATGAATCAGTTCCTAGGTGCCTTACGCATCGCCTCAGCCTTCCATAGTAGCTCAGCCAAGTTAGTATTCCTGGAGGGGCCTAGTGTCCCAAAGGGGAGATATGCTACAATCCCCCAAACTTTCATGACTTAAACATCCTACTTCCTTTTTTCACAATGAATCCAGTTTGGAGTGAGGGGTACTCATAAGTTGACCCTCAAGCTCCAACCTCAGTTGTATGCCATATATTCAAGACTCAGTTCAGTTCACAAAATTCAGTTCATGCATCATATTTCAATCTCAGTTATGTTCTCATATTCCTGTTCATGCATTTTCGTTGTGAGATATTCAGTTCATCAGGATGTTCAGTCATGCATTCATGAGTCAATTATCCATGCATCAAATATGTATGAATTCATCTTATCAGTCGTGCATCAGACATGCATGTTTAGTATGATTTATTAGTTATCAGTCATGTCAGTCATGAGATCATGTTCTAGTTATTCATGTTCTATATGGACATCAGTTTATGTTCTTCCTCTCTATATCAGTCTCATTCAACGATGAATGTTCCTAAGGGGGAGATATTGCAATACCCCGAGAATCCCAACCAATTGTAAAACCATGATTCAAGCTCATGAGAAATAAATTATAGTGATTTGGTAGTTTTATTATCAATTTTGATGTATATTAATGCCTTAAATACGTCCTAGCTATTAGACGAATCAAAATATCCCTTACTGATTGAATTCTTGAGAAGGACATTGCAATAGTCAAATTCAAATGAGCATATATTCTATTCTATAAATAATTTTTGATATTATAACCCACCAACAGATATATAATTTAATTATCTTTCCAACTATACCAATTTCACCAAAATCCTGCATCAGAGTAAAATGTTATGGCCGTTTTACTGAGAGTTGTCCGAGCTATCCAGGAGCAACGGGCAAGCTGATGGACCATTGCTTTAGCCGTCGCAACTGAAGTAGTAAGGCTATGTTTTTTCCTAAAAATGATGGTTGGAGTGACGGTTAGTGACCAGAGTGATGGTCTGTCACTCAGGCCGTCAGTTTTGTCTGAAACAGCGTTGAAACTTCATTTTAAAGGGAATTTTTGGTCTTTTTCCATCCTATTTAATACCCAATCATGTCAAATCAAAGCACATAAATCCTCATTCATCTATAACATCAAAATTATGGTTTATTTCAAGATCAAAACCCAAGAACAAGATTCAAACCCTTCCCCAAAGAAACTCAAGAATCAAAGTCACCATTCAAGAACCTTCAAGAAAAGTTAACCTCCTTCAAGATTCAAGCTTTTGAGGTATGCATAGTGTTCATTCATGAATTCCTTCCATTTATAAAGCCCATGAATCCTCTTTTAAGTTGTATATCATGATATTTATGTGGTCAATTTATTATATTCATGTTGCTATGGTTGTATAACTACCAAGATTGAATTTTTATCATGCTTTCATGAAACCATGATAGTATAG
>NW_025892935.1:0-8053 GCF_002878395.1 Capsicum annuum
TTTGAGGCATCCCCCAATGTTGTTAATGGTACGCTCAAACTTTTTGTTGTGATGTATATTGTCTTCTTGATCCCGAGTCTACACTCTCTTATGTTACCCTTTATGTGGCTATCCATTTTATTTTTTACCCTGAGTGTATTTTGGATCTAGTGGGTGACTCCATTGTGACTAGAAGGATATATAGGGGGTGATTTTGGTACATGGTAGGGAGGCCTTGGTAGATCTAATAGAGTTAGATATGCTAGACTTTGATATGATTGTGGGGATGGATTGGTTGCATTCGTGCTATGCATCTCTTGATTGTTGGACCCGAATGATCAGTTTTCATTTCCCAAAGGAGCTAGTGATCAAATGGGAAGGGATTCCACAGTACCTAAGGGAAATTTTATTTCGTTTCTTAGAGCTCAAAAATTGGTTACTAAAGGTTGCCTTTATTACTTAGGGCATGTTAAGGATTCTAGATCCGAAGGTCCTTCTTTGTAGACTGTACCTGTGGTCTGTGAGTTTCTTGAGGTGTTCCCTAGTAATCTTCCTAGTATTCCTCCCAATAGGAAAATAGATTTTGGGATTGATTTTTTTCCGTACACTCGTCCTATTTCTATCCCTCCTTAGAGAATGGCTCTGATCGAGTTAAAAGAAATCAAGGAGTAGTTGAGAGATCTTCTGGATAAAGGTTTTATCCACCCTAGTGTGTCTCCATGGGGTGTTCTTGTGCTCTTCGTGCGTAAGAAAGATGGTTTTCTTTGGATGTGTATTGATTATCACCAATTAAATAAGGTGACTATAAAGAATAAGAATCCCCTTCCGAGGATTGATGATTTGTTCGATCAGTTTCAGGGTGCTATCAAAGATTGATCTTCAGCCTGTGTACCATTAGTTGAAGATTAGGGAGGCAGATATCCATAAGACTGTTTTTCAAACCCGGTACGATTATTTTGAGTTTTTGGTGATGTTCTTTGGATTGACTAATGATCCAGCAGTATTTATAGATCTTATGAATTAGATTTTTTGTCTGTTTCTGGACTTGTTTTTCATTTTCTTTATTGATGATATTTTGGTGTATCCTAAGAGCGAGGTGGATCATGCTGATTACCTCCGCCTTGTATTATAGACTCTAAAGGATCAGTGTTTGTATGCTAAGTTCTCTAAATGTGAGTTCTGGTTAAATATTGTGACTTATTTAGGTCATTTTGTTTTGAGTGAAGGGGTTATGGTGGATCCCTTAAAAGTTGCTGTGGTTAAGAAGTGGCCTAGACCCATGACTCCAACCAATTTTCAAAGCTTCTTGGATTTAGTTAGTTGTTATAGAAGGTTTGTGGAAAGTTTTTCTTCTGTTGCTGCCTCATTGACTAAGTCAAAAGAAGATAAAGTTCTTGTGGTCTGATGCTTGTGAGAGTAGTTTTGAGAAGTTGAAGGATAAGTTAACTTCGATCCGACCTTAACTCTGCTCGAGGGCACTGATGGTTTTATTGTCTATTATGATGCGTCTCGAGTGGAATTGGGTTGTGTGTTAATGCTACATGGCAAGGTGGATGCTTATGCTTCTAGACAATTGAAAGTTCATGAGAGGAATTATCTGACTCATGATTTAAAATTGTTAGTTGTGGTTTTTACATTAAAGATCTAGGGACATTATTTGTATGTGGTCCATGTTGATATTTATTCTGACCATGAGAGCCTGCAATATGTGTTCACTCAGAATGAGCTAAATCTTAGGCAAAGGAGATAGCTTGAGTTGCTCAGGAACTATGACATGAGTCTTCACTATCATCCAGGTAAAGCTAACGTCGTTGTTGATGCTCTTAGCAGGTTATCCATGCGAAGCTTATCTCATGTGGATGAGAAGAAGCGATATTTGGTGAAGGATATTCACCGTCTAGCTAATCTAGGAATCTTAGATTTCGAGAATGGTGGTGTGATTGTTCAAGAGATGGTAAAGTCACCTCTTAGAGCGGAGGTAAAAGAGAAGCAAGTGTTGGACCCTATCTTGATGTAAATCAAGAATGATGTGAGTAGAAAAAAGGTGATGGTTTTCGAGATTGGTGGTGATGGTATCTTGAGGTACCAAGGTAGATTATATGTTTTCGATGTTGATGGGTTTGGGAAAGGATTTTTTTTGAAGCTCATGAGTCGCGTTATACGGTTCATCCTGGTTCGACAATGATGTAGCATAATCTTAAGGAAATTTATTGATGGAATAATATAAAGCGGGATGTGGCCAATTTTGTGGCTAAGTGCATGGTATGTCAGTAAGTAAAGGTGGAGTACTTGAGGCCCGGTGGGTTGACTCAAGAGATTGAGCTGCAGGTATAGAAATAGGAAATAATTAATTTGAATTTTATTACCAGTCTTTCGTGGTCTGGCCAGTAATTTGATTCAATTTGGGCAATCGTGGATAGGATGACTAAGTCTGCTCACTTCTTACCAGTGAGGGCTAATTTCTCTTCTAAGGGTTATGTCATGTTGTTCATCGAGGAGATCATAAAGTTGCATGGTACTCTAATTTCCATCATATTTAATTGAGGTACCCAGTTCTCATCTCACTTTTGGAGGTCGTTCCAGTGAGGCTTGGGGACTGAGGTAACCCTTAGTACCATTTTCCACTTGCAGACGGATGGGCAATCAGAAAGGATAATTTAGGACTTTGAAGATATGCTCCGGGGTTATGTGTTTAATTTTTGTGGAAATTGGGTTGACCACTTACCTCTCATAGAATTTTCCTACAACAACAGTTATCACTCTAGCATTGATATGGCCCCGTTTAAGGCCTTATACGATAGAAGGTATAGGTCTCCTATTGGGTGGTTTAAGGATGGTGAAAATTAGGGGTGTGCATTGGTCAGTTTGGTTCGGTTTTATGTATTATCGATTTGTTTTATTGGTTTTCGGTTTCTAAATATGCTAAACTAATAACCAAATCAATAAGATATTTTTTATCGATTTTTTATTTTGTCGGTTTTTAGTCCTTAATGGTTCGATTTTAGGTTTAACCGGTAAAAAACACTCATAAAATAGAAAAAATAGTAACTAACATAAAAATAAATTGAATCTTAGTTACAACCAAAATCCTTAATGATTTGTTTTAATTTACAAGAATCCTCAAGTTTGAATTAAATGTCAGTTAGGAGAAATTTAGAGAATATATATATATATAAGTGCAAAATAGTAATTTAGTATATTGTTATTGGGTTATCGGTTTATCCAATAACCCAAAAAGAAAAAACCAAATCGAGCTAATAACCCAATAATTTTTTTATAAAATTATTAAAAAATTATTAATCCAATAACAATAAACCAATAACATTTTTATTGGTTTTGTTTATTGGTCAGTTCGATTTTTGCACACCTCTAGTGAAAATAAGTTATTTGACCCTGATTTGGTTCACCAAGCCATGGAGAAGGTGAAGATGATTTGGGATAGACTTAAGTCTGCCAAAAGTACGGAGTTGGAGTTCAGTGTTGGTGATTGGGTGTTCTTCAAGGTGTCTCTCATGAAGGAAGCAATGTGGTTTGGTAAGAAGGGGAAACTCAGCCACCGTTATGTTGGTCCGTACTTGGTTTTAAAGAGAGTTGGTAATGTTGCACATGAAATGAAGTTTCCCTCTAGTTTGAGCCCTATTCATCTGGTGTTTCAGGTTTTGATGTTGCAAAAGTGTGTGGGTGATCCTTCGATGGTTGTTCCCTTGGAAAAGGTGCACATTTTGGGTTTTTCATCCTATGAGGAAGTCCCGATTAAGATTTTTGATCGTCAAGTCCATCGATTACATATCAAGGATGTGGTCTCGGTAAAGGTTCTTTCGAGGAACCAAAATGTTGAGGAAGATCTTCGGAAGCCGAGTAGGACATGAAGTCTAAGTATCCATTTTTGTTCCCCATTTGGGAAATCGTGCTTGAGGTATGTGTATTCTTTAACATCTTTGGTTTTTGACTTTGTTAAAGAAAATTGTAATTTCCTTGGCATTTTTGCTTTTAGTATTTGTTAAAGGTAAGTGTGGTTGTGTATGGAGTCAAATCATTCTAATAAATGCCTTGTCCTATCATTTGAGGACAAATAATCCTAAGGGGGTGTATGTAACACCCGGGGCTTCTGGTCCTTAAAAAATTCTAAAATTTTATCCTCGTTGTCTTGACTACGACTTACCCTACAAGTCGTAGCTAGTCTTGATGAGTCATTGGACTTAAATCATAACCTAAATAGTAAATGTGTGACTAAGCTCTACTCTAAGTATTAGTGGTTCACTATGAGTCATAAGGACTTGTTACGAGTCATTGAGTGCAAATCGTAGGATGTCCAGTGTTTACCCTAAATGGTTTTTGTGTTGACTATGACTAAAACCAATGAGTCATAGGGTCCCATTATGAGTCGTAGCAGTTGAGTCGTAGGGTCACAATGGATGGGTACCCTGAAAACTCTCTTGCCTACGACTCATAGTAATGAGTCTTAATGAGACCTTACTAGTCATATAGTGACTCGTAGTCACTGACGACTAAATTTTAGTTTTTAAATTGAGGGCATTTTGGATAATTCTATTCTTACCTAATTAAAACCCCACGTTCATAAAGTACTTGGGGGTTTATTTCTTATTCATAACGTAATCAAATACATCCAAAACTCTCTCAAATCTCTTAAGCAAGATACTTTGGATTTTCAAGAAGTAGGTCATCTAAGGGCTTAAGGGTGGAATTCTCTTCATAAACTTGGATAAGCATGTTACTCTTTCCTAATTGCTAATTTTGTAAAAGTATGTAATTGAAAGTATTGTTCATGAGATATTGATGTTGGTTTAGAAACAAGGGTTGAAGGTTTTGAATGCTTATTGCTTGAACTGTGTTTTCCATGGCCTACATATGATTATTCATGCTTTAATTATGGTTTTGAACTGGTGGGTGCATGGGTATGGTGATTAAACAAGGGGATTGTGATTTCCCCTAACTTAGGACTTTTGAAGTGGTTATCACCTCAATCTCATATTGTGAAATTGATTTGAATATGAAAAGTATGCATATTGAATTGCTCTTAAACTAATGCATAATGTAAAAAGTCAATGAAGCATAATAATTTTTTAATTGAACCTTCTGAGATTGTGTGATTCTCCAAGCTAAAATATTATTGAACCAAAGGGGGGCTATGAATTCTCCAATTTATGAAATTATTTTGGCATGTTGATATTACCTTGCAAGTGTAGTTGGTATGACAACACCAACAATGTATGTCTTAATGTGTAATGTGGTTTAATGAATGGGAATGTGTGATAAATTATTTAATTGAGCTTTAATGAGGGTTGTGTAGCTGAGTCAAGAAAGTTGAGGTCTTAAGGGACCAATACTGAAAACCGTAGTTGCCGATGCGGGGGTCTGCATGACCGGGTGGTTTGAGTCTTTATTATTATTATCATATGATTAAGAGATTCAAGTCTTCCATATTATATACCTAATTAGGTGTTTGTGTCATCGTGATATGCAGTAGATTCGAGTCCCCCATAGTAGATATGTATACCTTTTGGTTCGTGCAGCCCCACGCACTAGGGCCCTTCCACCTGGGGAAGAGTTGGGCCCATATATCCCGTAGGTGCCTTCTTATGTGATGACGATTGAGCTACACAATCCAGGCTAAAGTTTTAAAGTGCATGTTAAGCCTTGTTCTTTATCCTGACGTTGTGATATTTTTGTACATTGATTTTGAATAATTTTGAAATGTTGATCATGGCATTATGTTATCCTTATTCTCGAGTTACATGCTAGTGTTCATTCCACTAACTATCTCTGGACGTTGTGTCCCCACGCAATGAGGTACCGAAGATACCTCTACTTTTCCTACGCAGAGATAGGTGGACCGACTCGATTAGTTGTAGTGAAGTGGTGAGCTTTTATTCTTTGAAAGGCTTAGACATTTCATCTGTTATTATCATAAATTAGAATTAAGAATTTTCATTATCATTAATATTATTATTTTCAATGTCATCTGTCAGAGTGGGTGACATGTCCCGATCGAGACTGATCTTTTATTCTTTTGGTAGAAGGTTTTGTTGGATTACTGTGGACTTAGGTGATGTTGTTCGGTTGTTTAGGTCGGTTACTGGTTATTGGTTATAGACTTATCTTTTATTCTTTAATCTTTCCTTATGCCATCTTGTTATATGTTCAGAATTCATCCGATATTGGGGATGTTGTGTTCACTTGGTTAGGTGCAAGGGATGATATCTGGTCCATGTGGGACTTGAGATGACCATCATGACCAGACCTTGATTTGGGTCATGACAAAATGCAAGTGGATCTATAAGAAAAGAGTAGAGTGGACGAAAAAGTGCAAACTTATAAATGTTTTGCAAAAGGGTTTACTCAGAAAGAAGGAATCAATTACGAGAAAACCTGTTCGCCAGCAGCCATACATAACTCTATTAGAATTCTCTTATCCATTGTTGCTCATTATATTGATATTATTCTTACCAGGTTCAGCATGCATGATTTAAAAAAAAAAATCTTCTTTTTAGACATGAAATTTCTCTTTCTAAGGATTAATGTCGTAAGACTTATAAGGAGATAGAAACATGAATATTGTTCCTTATATATCAGCTGGGAGAATGCTTATGTAGGTGATGTTTTGCGGTAGACCTGATATCTGTTTTATCATAGGCAGGGTTAGAGAAATTTCAGTCAAACGCTGGAAGAGAACACTGGACTACAGTTAATCATATAATCAAGTATCTTAAAAGTATTAGGGATTACATGCTAGTTCACCATTCGAATGAATTGGTGCTAGAAGGGTATACAGACTCAAATTTTCAGTCTAACAAGGATTCTAGAAAGTCGACCTCTGAAAATGTGTTTACTTTGGAAGATACAGCTATTTTTTGGAAGAGCATCAAAAAAATTTGTGTGGAAAATTTATGTTGCTGATTTCATCATATAAGACAAATATGTAGCAGTCTCTAAGGCAGCTAAGGAGGTAGTATGGCTCAAAAACTTTCTCAAAGACTTAGCGGTTGTTCCGGCGATAAAAGTGCCACTTATAATTTATTGTGACAATAGTGGTGTAGTTGTAAATTCAAAGAAACGACGGATCTATAAAAAATAAAAACCCGTTGAATGTAAGTATCATTTGATTCGAGATACAGTACAAAGAGGAGATATTATGGTTGCATAGATTGCGTCAGGAAACAACCTGGCAAACCTTTCTACAAAAGCTTTACCGAAGAAGCCTTTTGAAAGGCTAATAACGCTCAAATTACACTCTTGAATGGGTGTAAGCGATCATTGTCAATATAAAACCCAACTAAGTTGGGGTCGAATCCCATAGGAAATAAGGTGTGAACTCAAGTTGTTTATGATATAATGTACTGATAGTTTACTGTTCATGAAAAGGGGGTTTAAGTTTTGCGGATAATTGTTTATCACTTTGAATTTAATGTTTGTAACGAAGATTTTATGAGACAACTAGGATTATGTTCATTAGGGCTTACGGAACATGACAGATGCTACCATTAACTCAAGGTTCTCACGGTGGTTAGGATGACAAGCTATCTTTATCGATGATATGCTCAAATGTCTCTCGACCTATTCGAGCCTCTAATTTCCTAATCCTCTCAAACTTAGGGAATCGGAACTCACTGTCCAGATTTTACCCCAGGTTAATCAACCTTGTTACAGCTCTGATTATTAAACGAAGCCTTTTCGAGTCCCTGTTGATAATTCACTTCCTACTGTTTATGATTTCTTTCTCAAGAAAACCAAAGTAGGCACGCCTATTGTTTGCAACCAACAGACATAAATTCTCAGAATTACCAATAAATCCTAAGACCTATTAAACCTTGAGTAATTAATGACCACCTTATCATGACCTAACCCTAGATCCCATAATCCAGGTTAAGGGTGTTCAACCACTCATGATGCAAGAAATAAGCACACAAATTGAATTCATAATTGAGAAGATTAACTTACAATAATGAAGAAAATCAAAAGTGAACTTGTAATTGAATCACAAAGCAAACACTGAAATATTGGTTTAGAGAGAGAGAGAGAGAGAGAAAAGTCGTATATTGTCAATATGTCAATG
>NW_025892936.1:0-2897 GCF_002878395.1 Capsicum annuum
TTTATTTTGCCCCATCTCTTTTAGACCTTTTTTACAAACACATGGTGGGCATATTGTTTATTCTTTCAAGATTCAATTTTTCTCATTTTCTAGAACCATAGGAATATTTCTAATACAATTTATATCAATCCAAACCACCAAACATCAATTATAAACACCAATAACTATTACCCTGTGTCATCAATTTCACCTTTTTCTTCTTTAATTTCTCGAACTTCTTTTTAAATTTTTTCTTATTAAAGCACTTAGGAATTTTTTGGATCAAATTTTGGTCTATAAAAGAAGGGGATTAGGCTACATATGAAACTACAAAAGAAAAGGCTAAAGGATCAATGGGGGTTAACTAGGATAATGCATAATAGGTAGGACAAATAGAAGGTATAGAATAAGGCTATCAAAGAAATGAATAAATCATCTCCTAAACCCACTCTTTATTTCACTTTACACACACATTGGGTAAGTTCTAGACATCATATGCAACAAGGAAAATGCAAAAATAGAAACTACGTGAAATAAAAAAATAGAAACTATGTGAAACTATGAGATTTATGGGACCCCACACTCAGTCTTTACCATACTTCAAGCTCAAGTTCATGGTACTCAGAGTTCCCATTAACCTGTGACTTAACCAAAAATAGAAACTACGTGAAATAAAAAAGTAAAAACTAAAAATAAAACATACCTTAGCTTGGTTGGACTCCCAAGAAGCGCCTAATTTAGTGTTGGGACATGACCCATATCAACTCAACTATACTCTTTCACCCTTTTACACCTCTTTGGGAGCCATTTTTTTATTCGTTTTAGCCCTCCTTTACCTTTTAACATGTTGGGAATTAGTGGGTTCATCTTAGGACACTCAATCAGGTAGATGAAAGAGGTCTTTGATGGAGTAATCACCCCACACTTATCCCTTTCAATCACATTAAGCGTGCATTGTAAATATCAAATTCCACATTTTAATCATTTACCCTCATCTTGAGCGTGCCTTCTCTAACATCAATCAACGCCTCTCCGATAGTTAAGAGTGGAATCCCTAAGATGATTGGTACCTATTTGTCTGCCAAAAAATCAAGAACAAAAAAGTCAGTAGGTATAATAAATTTACCAACCTTTATGAGGACATCCTCTATTACTCCTTTCGAATATGTCATGGACCGATATGCTAACTATTTAACCACGGTAGTCGATATAGGATTTCCAAAGCCCAATGTTTTAAATAGCGAAAAAGGCATAAATTTATGCTTGCCCCCAAATCACTCAATGTATGGACTGCTTTACTCCTAATTTGAATAGGGATAGAAAACGTCCCTTGATCTTTTAATTACTTAGGGATTTTGTGTGTCATCAAAGAACTACACTCTTCAGTGAGTGTTATAGCTCCCACATCATGTAGTTTCACCTTATTTTCCTCTACATCCATCAAGTACTTTGTATACTTGGGCATACTCTACAAAATATCTAAAAGAGGTAAATTAATATGTAGCTTTTTAAATGTCTGAATGAACTTTTTTGAATAGTGCATTCTCCTTCGCTTTTATGTTCCTCTGAGCAAAGGGTAGTGGCAGTATCTTTTTCACTTATTAATCTGTTGGTGTTTTTGACGCATCCATTGGACACTCCTACAGTCCATATGCGCCCAAGATATTCCAGGGGTACAAAGTATGTCAATCTACATATTGTGCCTTCGTTAAGCTATTTCGAGCCTTTTTGAGTTATTACCACTTGATTTGAAGCTTGTATATCCTTCATATATCATCATAATCCATTCACCAATCATTCTATAGAATTAAAAACAACAATTTAAAGCATAAAATAACACACCCAACACGACTAACTAGAAACATGAGCTAAGCATAGGCAAATTTCACTTTGATTTTTAACTCATTGTTTTGACCCTTGGCTTGATCCAATTGACCATTGAGCATTATCAAAAAAAATTTTCATATAGAATTACACATAAAAACCATTTGTAACACTTTAAACACAATAGAATCCACCAGAATCAATTAGATAAGCACCTAACTTAAGCTAGTAACACTAGTTTTCTGGGTTGAACTTTATATGAATCTTTTAGGTACAAAGTTGTTTGGAACTCACTTTAAAAATCATAAACACATGATTTAACACTTTGATACACATTTATCTTATTTTCAACCCTTATAGCACACGAACCATCCTCAAAACAAGGCTAAAAAGGCTAGAATAGTGACGCTAGAATGCATAAATAAACCCAACATCACCATCCCACACTTAAAGTCTTGTTCATCCTCGAACAACTCTTAACTATAAACATCATGATTTGAAGGCTCTAAACTTCTACTCCATGCAAGACACTCAAGCTAGCACTACAATAACTACACGAAATGCAAGTTTGTATACTAAGCATGTTACAAACACCATTGAAAACTTATGAACACTACTCCAAAATATCCTAGCCTCAAGAATTTCCTCACCAAGTTAGAAAACTCATGCATATAGGATATTATACAAGTCACCCACATTTATCCAATATATGCCCCTCACAACAAGAGAGTTACCCATAATCACTAACTATTAAGCAATTTAAGAACATGATGGGTACAAGAATCAAATTATGCTCACTCTCACAAAGAATTCACAAGTTACACACAATGAACCATAGGGTTTCCCTTAGTGTAATGCTCCACTAATAGTCGAATGTAAAGCTTAGAATCAATTAGGACTATTCCGAGTTATAATGTAGGCTAAGAGACGGGTAGAAACTATTTAGGAATAGTGATTAACCTCTATAAGCACTTTAATACACTACATTATACATTTTTAACTAGTCTCCAACAACCCATTTACACCAATTTCTGTCTACCCTATTCTTTTATTTTGCCCCATCTCTTTTAGACCTTTTTTACAAACACATGGTG
>NW_025892937.1:0-2430 GCF_002878395.1 Capsicum annuum
TAATGACAAACTAGCAAATGTATCTTTGCAGCTGCTAATAGTGTAAAGACAATGGAGGCCGACTCTAGGAATAGAAGGACATCAACAATGGAAAGACATCCAAGGTATCCAAAGATAATCAATCACAACAAGCATATATGGAAGGAGAATCTTAGCTTCAAATGTCACGGAAAATTAGTTCAAACTATTGGAGATATGGAAGATCACGTCATGGAAAATGGAATTGAAGAATGATTCAAGAATATGGAAAGAATATTATCACGGAAATAAAAGAAGGATCACAATCCCAAAATCAAGGCAGACTAGACCAATCAGGAAGAAAAAGATCATAAGCACAATTGGAAAGAGAGCAATCTCTACAAACCAAAATAAAAAATAGATCACGGACATATATGGACATATCTGATATGGACATATCACATGGTTCTCTTCCTCAATCAATGAATCAATTTAAATCCTTAATTGAGAAGAAATCTCTTAAGTTGATCTGTAGGTGAGTCAACTGTGAGGAGTCAGTAGTCAACTCATAAAAGAAAAATTTGTGAAGTGTTTTGATCTGTAGGCGATTCAACTGTGAGGAGTCAGTAGTCGACTCACAAAAGAAAAATTCAATTCCCCCCTTGTTGAATTTCAATTGGTATGAGAGTAGGTATCACAAATAGCATTGCTTAATTGCAAGTGAGCAAAAATCAAATGGCCAATTATCAAATTTCTTTGGCTCTTCTTTCGGATGGTTACTCCTCCATAAGATTACCATACTTAATGGACAACACTAATCTTACTAAAAACAAATTCACTATTTTTGTCCAATCAAATGACTATCAGGCCTAGATTGTCATCAAAAAGGGTCCAAAGGCAATTCCAGGACTCAAGGAAAAACAAAAGGACAAGGATAAATAATCAGTAGTATTGACATGCAAGATCTTAAAAACTTTGATATCACCAAAGAACAATAAGATGCAATCCAAACTAACGCTCATGCTATAAGTTTACTTTAGTATGTAGTTAGTGGAGAAGAATACGACAAGATCTTAACGTGTGAGACAGCAAAAGAAATATGGGACAAACTAGAAGTAACCCATGAAGGAACTACCAAAGTCAAGAAGTCAAAAATTACTGCTCGTGTAAATGAATATAAGTTAGTAAAAATGGAGGGAATGGAGGATATCGAAGCAATGTTCGGAAGGTTCAGCAAGATCATGTATGAACTGAAGTCACTAGGGATGATCTATCCTCATAGCCTACAAGTCCAAAAGCTGGTCCAAAGTCTCCCAAAGAATTGGGAAACCAAGGCTTCCATTATAGATGACGGAGACCTTCACAAAATAACATATGATAAATTGCGAGGTAACCTTATTGCATATGAGAAAAATTATATCAATAGGTTTCGCAAGGATGAAAAAATAAAAACAATAGACTTCAATGCTACTCCAATTGGAGAGGAGGACATTCTGAAGGATTCTGATAGCAAAAGAATGGCGCCATCAACAGTAGAGTGAGGCAGATCATGAGACAGAGACAACAAAGATCTCAAGGAGGAAAAAACAATGATCCCATCAGAAACAGTGGTCTCTGCTACTACTACGGAAGGCCTAGATATTTCAAATAAAACTGTCCAGAATTGACACTACGATCATCTATAAAAAACTAAAATTTTGGAGCCTAGAGAGATAAAGATAAAATTGAAGAAGAAATAAAAGCTGCAAATATGTGCTTTAGGGCAAAAGGTAAACCTAGTGAGGTAAGGTCACATGACTTTCATAACTGTAATATTCTTGAGTGTAATCTGGATATGCTAATTAATGAACTCCAAAAAATCATAGATGAATATAATAAGCTTGATCAGGAAAAGAAAAGTTGTGAAGTTTAATCTAAACAGAAATTCTTAGAGGAATGACGAAACTAGCAAATAGAAATTGAGGCATGTGAAGTTGAAATTTACTTGCTTCATGAAGAGCTTGGTGATTGAAAAACAAAATTGAACAATCCTAAAAGGCCCTTAAGCCATAGTTTTATAGGAGCAAACTCCTCAAAAAGGAATCTAAGTTTCTTCTTAGGGACGTTTAAATCAGCTAAGACCTCCTTTTCTTTTCGAAGACCCTTCTACTTTACTTGGGAACAGAAAGGGAACAAATCCTGCAGCTGTAGGCATAAGCTTAAAAGTGTGTGGATTTGGAAGCCTAAGGAAAGAACATCTAACTCAAAAGAATCCAAGACCACTTGGGTACCTAAACAAAATTAATTTTCTTATTTTGTAGGAATAGATCCGCAAGAGCTATAGAAAAGGAATATGGGTCATTGACAACGAATGTTCCCAACATATGATCAGAGAGAAGGAGAACTTTTCTTTCCTAAAGAAGGTAGATGGGGGATTGGTCAGATTTGGTGACAATGCCAGAGGCAACGTCATTAGAGTCGGGTTAGTAAGAC
>NW_025892938.1:0-14675 GCF_002878395.1 Capsicum annuum
GTAGCCAGCATAGGTTGAGACGTTAACCTGCCAGTTGAGGGTTGACATATATCTTAGGGCCCTGCCAGTTGAGAGTGACCCTTAGTCCTTTGGGACAACACTTTAGTAGATCCACATAGCCATTATTAGTACCCATAGCACGGTACCGATACCCTTTCAACTGGGTTATAGGTTGGACCTTATTTAACTTATTTTGGGGCATGTCTGTTAGTGATAGCTCCCATAATTTTAGTCCACTAATTAGTCCAGTACTTAGTTTCAGGTTTGCTTGACTACGGCATACAATCACTAGTTGTGTAGTATCAGTATTTCAGTATGTCAATTTACAGACTATCCCTGTTTCATGTTATATGCTTGGTCATACATTCTCAGATTTTATAGCTTTCAAGCATGCTATACATCAGTTATCTTATGCCATACTTACAATTAGTTCTGATTCATGCACATGAGCCATGCATATCAGCTTAACCCTATTTAACATACCAGTACATTCAATGTACTGACCGCATACTCATTTTTTGTGCTATGATGTCTCATATCATAGGTTCGGACATTCAGGTTCCTGACCATACTTAGACAATCCAGTACGTCTGCAACAGTAGTAGTGGTAAGTCCATATGTTTCGAGGATCATTTGTGTTTATTTCAGTTTAATTCAGTAGTCGGGCGGAGTTAGTTGGGAACTTGTCCCATCAACCCCTTAGTCAGTAAGTTAGAGCTTTTGGACATTTCCAGTCAGTTATTCAGTTATCAGATTTTATTGATAGTCTTACAGCATTTGTTTTAAGTATTTCAATTCCATATTGTTTTCATATTTTAAACCTTATGGCATTTTCAGCTAAGTTCCACACATGTTCTTTGTTATTTTGTACAGTGCTCATGGTAGGTAATAACATAGGTTAGTTTGTGGTCCTTCGAGGCTGTAGGCATCGTGTGACACCCAGGGTATACTCATGGGGCGTTACACTTACCATAAGACAATGCACATTTATTCCTACATAAGATAACCTAATGATCACAATGATATGAAGCTTAGGTACTACTTCAAGTAGCTCTTCAAACATGGGCAAAGCTATTTTGTTGACACACATCAACATAAAATGCAATAAGTAAGGATGCAAAAGGCTTCGAAAAGCAACAATGTAACAATCACTGATACTCTAGGAGTGACTCACTTTTTGACCTCAGCCACCCTATACTCATTTTACCTCTTTTCTTGGAAGATGACAAAATCCCCACCTCAACTTGTTCACATGCCTCTTCACAAGAAAGAAAATTTCACACACTAAACTACCAACTATGCAACAAGGAATTTAAGAGCAAAAATCTCTCCATCACAAGAACTCTCTATTCTAATAAGTGTCATACCATAGACTTGTCCCAATTTTCAATCGCCACTACAACGAATGAAAATGGTTGGAGATCTCAAAGGACTTTTTGAGCTTGTAACATAGGTTAGGGGTAGGGTAAGATATCATTTAGGAAGAATCATGGCTTATACCCTCCTTGAATGTCTACATCACACTTATTTAATCTACTTTTTTCTTATAGGCTACTTCTTTTTTTTGTACAAATGTTCCCATTGTAATTTCCTCATCTCACCTAATTTCTTTCATTTCTTTTTCTTTCAAATTCTATGCAATTCTTTCCTTTGATAAGTGCTTTCTTTTTCTTACCAATTTGCTCTCAAAGATTAAACTCATTGGCATTCACTTGCAACTTTGTGGCCCAAAGTTACTTCATTCAATTGTCACCACCCCCAACTTAGGATTTTAGCCTCGAGTTGCATTTTTAAGTTCAAAGAGGGTATGGTTCAAAAGGGGGATAAAATTTGAAAGGCTCACGGCTTGTAATATATTTGCCAAAGAAAGGACCAAAGGCTCAAAATGTGTGACTAGTGATAACATCTATGCATGGGTAGGTTTTTTAGGCTAAGTGGGCTTTCAATATCACCAAGATAGCCTAACATCATATATCCAACCAAATACAATCAAAATTTAGCCTTGGGAGACTAATGGGGCAAGTTCTAGATGACACAAGTATACATGAGATTTATACAAATAAACTCACCGCACATGGCATGTGAACTTGCTAAGGAGGCTCAATTGTCCCTCATGTTAGAGACAAAATTGGAGTATCTTCTAATATGTACAAGACAAAAATTTTGGAGTCATAAAAATAGAAAGAGTTTTGTTACAAGATTGCTCACGCCCATGCCCTTATTTTTTTTGAAAGTTTTTTGACAGGGGGATTGTTTGTTTTGCATTTTCACCATGCACAATTTGCTAACTTATGGAAACAACTAAAGCTTTAGTCTTACATTTTGGATTATTATAGGCAAACTAACCATATGGCTACTCAAACTCCGCCAATGGCATTGTGCAATCCCAAATTCACAATGCCACAGGTACTCAGACTTCCCTTGTATTTGTGATCTTGATGCCATGGGTACTCAAAAATGTCCTGCATCTATGTCTCAAAACCCAAATCACGATGTTTTTCCCTTAAGAATGTTGTCACTCAATCTATCATAGGGAAAAGCTCGTCAAACATCACCATAATCAAAATAAACTAAAGTTAAATAGAGAATCTAAAAACAAAAAAATGACTAATTCATGAAATGAGGGCATGTCAGAGTGCCCAAATGTAGCAATCCAAAAACAAAATAAAAATCATCCACAATGTCACTAAAATAATACCAAAAATATATCAAAAAAATACAAATCCAAGGACAAGCACCCCCAACTGAAAAATTAGCAGTGTCCCCACTACAAAAACAACAAAACAAGAGAAAAAGGTGTTCCCTAAATCAACCTCAGGAAGTGCTCTCTCTAGTAGACTCTACATCATCCCCACCATCGTCAGTATTAGACCACTCAGCGGGGGCCTTATCATCACTCTCGACCCTTGGCGAAGGTAGTTGCTCCTTGGGTTTGAGCACCTTGAATATGCCCTTCACCCCTTTCCACACTTGGTGAGAAGTTTATCTATCTTCTTCTCTCTCTTCAGCATCTTTTTATGTGACTTTTTGAGGTCCCTATGAAATTTTTCCAAAGCTGATAGGCTCTCTCCTCTTTGGAAACAATGGCTTCTTACTTTTTCTGCTCACCCGAGAATATTTCATAATCTGATCGAGCTATATATGAGTGGTGAGCAGTGGGCGACTCTCCCGATCCCTAAGGAAATTAGGACACTAGCTCCTTAATTGATATAGGAATAATTATGGATATGGACTTAGGAGAGTGCGTGTTGGACCCGAGCCTTGGCATGTGCAATTGAAGTGTAAATGAGGCCCAAAATGCACCCAAATTAGCCCATAAATTACACTAGATGGGTGCCCACTCTTTGAAGGGCCTTTGGTTATTTTAACTTATATTTTATAATAGCTATAAAAGGAACATTGTAGGGTTTTAGACTTAGTTTATGAATGAAATTGTAAGTCTTACAAGACAAAGAAACATAAGTCCTCTTTCCTTGAGGCACCCAAAACTGAAATTAGGGCTTAAACATGTGTAGAATCACTTGTGTTTTGCATTTGCTTGGAAACATTGATGCTTGGGAGGTGGATTCTGATCTTGGGTCTTTATAAGAGATAGGTTTATTATTATGTGTAGTGTTAAGGGTCCATTATCGGGTTCTTAATATTATACCTTCATGTGGTCTATCTATCTATCATTTTTCTTTTGTAATCTTGCATCCGTTTTGTATTTTTAATTGTGAAGCCATTTTTGTTGTTGTTTTTTTTCTTCTCATTGTTGTTTCATCTTGTGTTATTAACTTAGTTTGTTATTGGCTGTAAAAGGTGTCAAACACCTAGTTATATTGTCCTTCTTGTATTTCATTCTTGAATCTGATAGTGGTCTTCAAAAGGGTCCTCAATTCTTTGAATAGTGGACTATTTTTGGAGTGTGTTTGGACTACTTTGAGCCAATTCTGTGTGTTCCTTGGTTTTCTTGTATCATTTGGTATCAAACCATCATTTATTTTGTTCCAACGAGATCAATCTTGGGCTTGGTAACTTGAAAATCAAAAAAAAAAAGTGTTGAAAAAGCTGAAAAACCCAAAAATAGTAAAGTTGTCCCATTTTTGTGTTTGGACGGAGATTTGAGGCTTGGTTTTCTTGTGTTTTTTGTGTGTTTGGTTGTTTATAGTGTTAGTCCCTTCTTCACTAACACTAATAGAGTCTACTTCTAAATTTTGAGCTAAATCTGAATGGTTCTATAATATTGGAAGGTTGTTGATGTTGATGTTGTTGTTGAAGATTGGTGGCTGGAAAAATGTTTTGTTGATGTTGTTATTGAATATTAGAGCATGAATATGTGTTGTTGATGTTTGGAAGGTCCAATGTGAACCTTAGAACTCCAAGATTCAAAGTTGTGTTCTTGGTATTCTTCAACATCTTCATATCTTGTTGAAGAAAAAGTGGTTTATTTGATCTAAAATCAAAGAAGAAAAAAGGTGTGGTCTTGTTAGTCTTGAAACACATTCCAAGACTACTATAAAATAAGAAAGGGGGCCAAAAGACTTTCAAAAGGTCTTATTACCAAAAGAGAGAAAGGGGTTTTCCCAAGACCTACAAAAGAGGAAAGGGGGATAAAGGCTTCAAAAGGTGTTTTGCCAAAAAGATGAAAGAAAAGTCAAGCCTTTTTTTTGAACATTGAAAAGCCTCTAAGTCTTGTTTCCCTCACAAAACCAAAAATATACTCTTCCAGTTGAACATTGATCAGTACAAATTGAAAACAATAAAAAAAAGTCTCAAAACTTTTGATAATTTTCAACAACCAATGAGAGGCTTCCACGTCATCATCAAAGGTGCTTAAGCTCAAAAATTTTAGATTCTTAGTTTCATTTTATTATTTCATTAGTTTCACGTCTTGATTCTAGAATTATTAACAACTAGTAATCACCTACTTAGTTGTAGATTAATTGTTGATCCATTTCTTTCGTGTCTTCGTTATTTGTGTATTTTTCTCATTTTTAACTCGTAGTAACTTCTTTGTTTCAAGTTCATAAGTAAATTTTATTTTTGTGTCTTGAGTCGATCAAACAAGAATCCATTCTGGTAGCCAAGTAGAATTGACATCCTATTGACTACCAAAGTATAAGCAACTTTCAATATTCACCACTCCAATTGTGAGAATCACAAAGGTGTGTATCTATGAGTGTTGGTGAGGAGCTTTTACTACTAATCTTGTTTGTTCATTGTGTAGGTACAAAGGTGATATAAGGGGATATGTCTTCGATAGCCGGGGATTATTGTGACTATAACATGGGAGACTATGATTGTAGTGAGGGGTTTTATGGCTATGAAGTTGAGGGAGATTGCGGAGGCTATGAAAATAGCCATGATCAAAACTTGGGCAGATTTAAGAGTTACGATTTTGAGAGAGAAAATGAGGTGAATGAAGTGCCTAGTGCTTATGGTGACTTTAGAGATGATGTAGGACTTCATGATGGATCTTATGATGACATTGGGGCATGTGATGAGTCTTACACTTCTTACTCCGAACCTATATTTGGTGTTAGGTATAACCCCTTTATTCACAAAGCTTATAAGAGCTATGATGAGAGTACACGTGAGGAGTGTGAAGATTCATATTCTTCACCTTGTACTACTTCTTATTAAGGTTGATATAGTGTGAATAGTTATACTAGCTCTAGTGGAGGTTGTCCAACGAGAAGAAGAGAGTATGTATCTCCAAAAGCGAGGGGTACTTGTGTGCTTTACAATGTTGATCCGAGAAGGAGTGTATACTCTGGAAAGGTGACCATTTGTAGAATACCGGGCTGCCTCATTATGTTAAATGATAGGTACTATAGAAACTACATCATTCCATCCATGGTTGACTATTTGGGGTTGTTTCACAAGCCTTTACTTGTTCCATACTTCTTGGACAGGTTTAAGGTTATCGAGAGGGTCAAAGTTGTCTTCTCCCAATTTGAATACCATGAGGAGGTGTGGTACTACATTCTTCTATTGACATACAGTCATGTATCCTTAGGTGCCGATTGATTTGCACAACATAGAGTTCTAAATATGCAAAATTGGCCTAACGTTGTAAGAGACCGGTGGGGAAATCACCTTGTGACTTACATGTTGCCAGAGCCGCAAAGAGAAGTGAATAATTACTCCAATCTGAATGATTATGAGAGACAAAAGGTTAAGAGAAGTAAGGGTATGCAAGGTGGTAATCCGAGAGTGGAAAAGGGAGAGATTGTGTGGAGCAAAGTGAGGGGATTGCCACCAAAATGAGCTAACATTGTTTGTCCTTCTATTTCTAAGGACATTTGTGTAGGTACCGACATGAAAAGTAAAGGAAAGCAATGCCAAAGTGAAGTTGCTGCCCAAGCTTATGGAGGACCTTCACAACACTACAAAGGAGAGTTTACTCAAGAACTTCAAGGTAAAATAGATAACTCTTACACTTTTGTGCATGTGAATGATAATTGTGTGGCTAGTAGCCCATTGAGTATGAGTAGTAGCTTACTTACTTATGAGTCTAATGATTCTTTGCCTCTTGTTGATGATGAACATGTTGTGAGTGTGGATACACTTTTTGATCCTATTGATGACCAAATTGACTCTTCTTGTAAGATCAATTTATTTCCACCTAGTGTTGAAGCCTATATGTTGAACGAAAGTACATCGTCTTGTGTAATTGGTGTTGATCAACTTATTTGTGAAAATTATCCACCACTTGAGTATGTGTGTAATATGATTAATAGAACTCAAGTGAGTGAAGTACTTGAAAATGTTGGTCAACAAAAAGGGAGTGAACCCGAAAGCTATTCTTGGGACAATCTTGTGCTTGAAACCGCTTTGAAACTTGATATTGATCTCTTAGAGAGTGAGGAACTTGCTTGTTCCAAATCTGCCCGTGGGTTGGATCACACACTCTTTAGGTATAATGTCTTGTTTGAAGATAGCATAAACACTCTTAATGAGCCTAGTGGTGAAAAAGATGGTATAGCTTACCTTGGAGTCTATAGCCTACATGTTAACCCACTATGGTGTGACAACATTCCTACTAAAGATGGAAATCTCTTCTTGAAAGATGAGAGTACTCTTAAGGGTAAGAAATGCGTAGTCTTGGAAGTTACTCCTTCTTCTACATCATGTGACTGTATTGTTGAGAGTACTCATGGTGATGATTGGGAAACTAATAGTGAGTACACACATGAGGGCACCTTAGTAGAAGTCGACTTGAGTGATACTTTTCTCTACTCTCTATTTGCTTTGGAAGATATGTATGCTATTGTAGAAAGTATGTCATTTAGTTTGGGTGGAGACCACGGGAAAGGAGAGTGTTGTCTAGACTCGTGTCTATGGCCACTCTTTCCATTTGACCCCAGCGCGAAATATGGAAATGGTGATGTTGGTGCACCCAACTTGTTGCTTGGTCTCTATGACAAAAAAAATGTCATTCTTGGTGATTCCTGTAACCAAAACCTTTGTGTACCTTTTATTGAGCTTTTAATATTTAATACAAAGAATCCTTGGTTATATTGCAAATATGTGCAACCTTGGCATGTTGAGATGATTTGTCGTTCTAACCCTGACCCTTATGCCATGAGGAGTTTGTATTTTCTTGTCCTTTCTTCGATTTTGCAAGGTTTGAATTCGAGGTTGAATCTTTTTCAAAAAGGGGAGGATGATACGGGACAAATGGCCCTCTTATCTTTTGATGACATCTTTGGAGTCCAACACATAGAGGCTCAAGACTTGGTCACCTCAAGGATACGAGAGCATACATATAGAGACCATTTTGGGCACTTGATGGAGCAATGCCGCATTTGGAAGATTGATTGGAGCATTCGAGACTTTATGACTCACGGCCTTGGACAACACTTAATGGCTCAGACTTTGGACACCTTCATTAAGGGCATTTTGGTCACTTCACTTTAGCCAAATGCACTTCACGGCCTCCCCTCCTTATTAAGGACACTATTGTCATTTTGTCTTGCCTTGTAATTGAATAAATAGAACATGTTAGGGTTATTTGCAATCTGTCCATTGTTGTTGTCTTGGCCGAAATTGTGTTCTTGTGGTGTTCTTGGCTGAGATTCGTTCTTGATTGTAGGTCTAGGAGTATTTTACTTGTCTTGTGTGTTTGTATCGTTAGTTTTATTCCTCACTAACACTTTCAGTTGATCCAAACTTTAGCTTGAATTGTTAATATTGTTGTTGTGAACAAAGTGTGGCTGATTGGATGTTGTTGTTGTTCTAGCCTTGACCGAGTTAAAGGCCTTGTGTTATGGTGGTGTTGTAGATCTTGAAAGGTTGTTGTTATATTCTTGTTGTTCATCACACCCTTCACCTTTTGTAAAATCAAAGACACAACACGAAGGGGACTTAGTCGATTGTTGTTGTTATCCTTGTGGTCTGAGCCGTGAGATTGTTGACCTTGTTTTGGTGGACTTGTTGTTCTTGGGAGATTGTTGTTGGTTGTTCTTGTTGTGGTTGTTGTGTTCTTGAAGTTCTTCACCATATTCATCACCTTGTTAATATTAAAGTGAACTTAGCTCTTAAAAAGGTGAAAGACAAGGTGTAATACTTGTTAAGTCTTGAAAGACCCCCATCCACCAAAAAACTTTACATTACATCTCCACCACTTTTCCATAAGACAAGGGTGTTTTAAGGAAAAGTACAAGTCTAGTCAAAGACTTTTGAGTCTTGAAATTTGAATTACAAAGTCTAGTTTGTATTTCCCTTCATTGAACAATTTTCACCAAAGTAAAAAAATTATAGAATTGGTCAAGACTTCAAAATTTGGAAAATAAAATTATTGAGAACCGAGGCTAATCATGGACTGCCACATCACTAATTACTGTTCACCAACAAATTTAAGATCAAATTTTGATCTTTTAGTTTCATTTTGTGTCTTTAGATTTATTTTTTGATTACCATACTAACTTACAAGCTAGTGATCAATTACTAGATTGTGAGTTAGTTCGAAACCATATTCTTTTTATGTGTGTGTTTACATTCCTTTGTGTGTTTAGGGTTTTGAGTCATTGTACACACTTGATTCACCTCTCAAAAACTCTCGGAGTACAAGCAAGCTTACAACACTTGTGAGATTGAGTGTGAGGGATACTAGAGACAAGAAATAAAAGAGAGAGTGAGGATGTTTATGTACAACTAATGTGTTTTCTGTTTTGTAGGTAACTCCTTTGCCATAAATGGACACCATTTTGGCCCACCTTGATGCTATTGCCCTTGGAAATAGCTAAGGCGAATGCGGCTCTTGACAATTGGGCTCAGATATGTCTACTATACTTGAGAGGTTAGATCGAGTAGAGAGTCGAAGGAACTCTCATGTTTCTACTCCCAAAGCTTTACCTCAAACGATCAACCCTCCAAGACCACCACTAAATGACATAGACATAAGCCAAGTCAACAAATGTCCTCAAACCTGAGACCTAAATGTGTCACTTCCCCCTCCATTCAATCAAGTCCAACAAGAGGGACTTAGAAGCTAATTTCCTCCAAGCCAAGCTCCACAACCGAAGCCCCCCCTTACCAAATCATTTCTCTCAATCGAAACTCCACTTCACCAAAATCAATATATCCATGTAGAAGAGTATGGTAAAAAGGAACATTAAGGATATGGAGACTACTACAATACTTGTATGATGGTAGGAGACTTGTTTCAGATGAGATTGAAGACAAGGCTCAAGATGGAGAGGAAGTCGAGGTTCAAAATAAAGATGTTGGCCGAGACTTATTGTTATTGAGCCCTCGGATTCTTCATGATTTTGTGGACTATTTTGACTTGTTTTTGTGACTTGTTTGGGGATTGTTTTGTGTAGGTTTTCTTTGAAGTGACCAATTGAACAAGGTGAAGCCGTGAATTTATGGACAAATTCCTCTCAAGATGGAGAGGATGATACAAGAATAATTATGGATATGGACTTAGGAGAGTGCGTGTTGGACCCGAGCCTTGGCATGTGCAATTGAAGGGTAAAAGAGGCCCAAAATGCACCTAAATCAGCCCATAAATTACACTGGATGGGTGCCCACTCTTTGAAGGGCCTTTTGGTCATTTTAACTTATATTTTATAATAGCTATAAAAGGAACATTGTAGGGTTTTAGACTTAGTTTATGAATGAAATTATAAGTCTTACAACAAGTCCTCTTTCCTTGAGGCACCCAAAACTGAAATTAGGGCTTAGACAAGTGTAGAATCACTTGTGTTTGCATTTGCTTGGAAACATTGATGCTTGGGAGGTGGATTCCGATCTTGTGTCTTTGTAAGAGATAGGGTTATTGTTGTGTGTAGTGTTAAGGATCCAAGAGTTACCATTATTGGGTTCTTAATATTATACTTTATGTGGTCTATCTATCTATCCCTTTTCTTTTGTAATCTTGTATCCGTTTTGTATCTTGTATTGTGAAGCCGTTTTTGTTGTTGTTTTTGTTCTTCTCATTGTTGTTTCATCTTGTGTTGTTAAATTAGTTTGTTATTGTCTGCAAAAGGTGTCAAACACCTAGTTATATTTTCCTTCTTGTATTTCATTCTTGAATCCGATAGTGGTCTTCAAAAGGGTCCTCAATTTTTTGAATTAGTGGACTATTTTTGGAGTGTGTTTGGACTGTTTTGAGCTAATTCCGTGTGTTCCTTGGTTTCCTTGTATCATTAATCACTCGCATCTCACTTGAGATCTCATCAAAAGGGTTTGCTGAAGAAGGTCTACATGAGTCTGTGTCCTCCTGGGTCGACTTGCCTGAGTAGACCTTTATTTTCTTGCTCTAAACAAGGTGCACGTTTACCCCAGAATTTGAGTGGGAAGATGTGGGAGCCTGGGTGCACCCAGTTATCTGCAGCATATTTCTCTACTTTTGCCCTCTTGCATAACTCAGTAATAAAGGAAGAAAAGAGAAAAAGTTAACCCCATTGATTCTTGAAGTGCCTCTACTCTGACATCACAATTTCACCCACTTTTAGAGCAATGCCAGATAGGATACAAGCCACAATTTGAGCCCGCGAGTCAGTGACAGCAGTTATATGTGTCCACAGCGATGCTCTACTGCAGATGACATTCGACTAAAGCCCGACATCCTCCATGAAGTAAATTCATAGAAATGCCTCTCTTGGTGGTAGCCAGGGAACATCTTTACCAGGACATAATTTGTTCACCATCCAGGTCCTTGGCTCGCATCGTTTCACCTGAAACTGAGCCATGTCTGTATTCGGGAGCCTATATATATTATTTATCTGCTCTGCTCTAAAATGCACCTCCTTTCCCCAAATTGTCATCACTGGGTTTGTGAGAAAGACTATGCTAAGGTTAGCGTAGAAATCACTCACCCATTGCTCATTAGCATAGTAGGGGTCCGGGGCAAAGAACGGATACTCAGTAGTCCTGAGTCTGGCATGGAATCCTGGAGTTTCTCATCCATTTTATCTAAGCAAATCCCCCTTTTGGGAGTAATTTGGTCCTTGGCAGGTCACTATTGTAGAGGTTGTGGCATTCAACGAACATTAATCTGGTGTTTTCAAAGTTTCCCATTTTGTGGCTCACCTATAAGCAACACAATTTAGACCATCAGTCGCATTCTCACACCAAAACTATGCTAGCTTAATAAGATAAACCCATATGGCAATGGCAATGTGAGTTTTGGGGTGAGAAATGGATATGCAGTTTTTAGTTTCAATAAAAACCTGCTCTCATTTATGGCGATCGCGGATCCTTAACCACGATAATGGTCTCGATGACCGCGATCACTACAACTGAGACCATTTTCGACAGTTCTGGAATATCACCCAAAACACCAGATTTTAAACCCCCAAATTTTTGTTTCAACTTATCATATAATCATTATGCTCAAGGAACTTACTTGGAATATGCGATTATACCCTCAAAACTCAAAGAAATTAACATGGAATTCATGGGGTATTAAATCAAACAAATGGAGTACCATTGATTTTAACAGTTTTAGGCCTAAATTTAGGTACTCAAGACTTCCCCGATGATGTGTACACCCACTACAATAGCTAACCATAATAATCATCACAAACATGCATGGATTTGGCATTATGAATACTATTTCAGGCCTATTTCTAACAACAAGTCTCAAGCCTAAAAAAAAGCATACAAATGAGGGAGTTGAGACAACATACTGAATTAGATGATGAAATTGGAATGGAATGCTCACTTGGACACTTTATACAAAGATAAAATTTGTAAGAAAATTTGAAAAGGGGCATGTGGGGAAAATAGTAGTCAGCTAGTCTTTTAAGCTGATCCAACCGAGATCGCAATCCTAGTCCTGTGATCGCAGATACTCGGCTACCGCAATTACAGTAATAAGACCACGATCCTGGTAACTAAGACCAATTTTTAGGTCCCTTACACTCCTCTGTTCAGTTCAAAACATGATAATTTCATGCTTTCTCTTTTTCAATTTTAATTAACACTCCTCATAGCACCACCATTTCATGGATTATGCATGCATAAAAACAAAAATAAAATCTACTCTATCATGTATAAATAAAAGAATGCGTGCCACTTTCGTGGAATGATGGTTGCTTCCTATCTTTTATGGTAAGGCACCCCTCCTACTATCATTTGTGTTTCTACTTAGAAGATTTGAATCTCCATCCCAACTTTTGCTCACTGTGAATTGAGCAGCAGAGGGATAAGAGATTTAAATCTTCCAAGGTGAAGCTAGATAGTGGTGGTTCATGACAATGAAGCTTCTGTCTTGCCACTTTGAAGACTTAAACCTTTTACCCAATTTCATATCAAATTTTTGAGTTGGCTCCTTGGGTAAATATGGGAACATAATAGATCACTAGTTGTAAATTGGGAGTTGAGTTCCTTGGCCTTTGATGGTAGGGTTTCCATGTGCTCTTTGGAGATTCAAATTCCAAAATGTAGGGATGGTGCTCCTTTTCCCTATAATCCACCATTTGCCTAGGTAGATGGATTCTCATCACATCCTCTAAACACAATGCTGAGAAGTGGTTTAAATAAGGTCCATCCCTTAATTTAGGAATTACATCCTTAGTAGCACCCTCACCTCAAAATGGACTAGAGTCTTTATGAGAGATATGTTTTTCTTCTTTTTTTTACTCTATTACCATTTCCTCGATATTGGCATCTTCAAAAATATATGGTTCGGTGGTTGGGCGATCTCTGAGGCTTCTTTGCTACAAAGCTCATCATCATAGGTTAGTTTCTCTTCTTAATTAACCTCTTCTTGGTAAGTGGGCAAGGTGATGGCATTTACAAAATTTGTTTCCTTGCTCATTTCCTCTATCTTTGCAATCTCCTATCCAAATGCCTCATTGGATTAACGCATGTCGTGCATATTTTTCCCTATTGTAGTTAACCCAATCCAAAATAGTTTGAAGAATTTCTTCAAAACTATTGGACCCGGTATGTCGTTCTTCCTTCTCCTTATCATAAGACCTATCAAACTCATAAGAAGAACTAGCATTGGGTTATCATAAAGAGGGGGTATTTGCACAATCACTCCAATGTCCATCTCGATCGCCACATAAAGAACAACCATACTCCCAATACGATAGAGATGGTGATTTCATCTCTCTGGGGGAGCATATCTACAATCTCTTGGAAAGTGGGGTCTGTTACAATATGGACATGGATCATCAAGATAGGACTTCCAACTACCAAAGTCATAGTAGTCCCAAGATGCCATAGAGAAAAGTAAATAAAAATAAAAATCTACCTAACACAAGAAACAAAATAATATCATAAATAATTATTTACAAGTTTGAATTAAAGCAAGTAACTAAAATTCCAAACTAACTCAACACGCCAAATTGTACCCCGATAATGGCACCATTTTTTATAACACTCAACTTACACATCAATTTAAGAGCAAGGCGGTCATTGTCAATATAATAACCCAATAAGAGTCAGGGTCGAATCCACAAAGAACAATGTGAGTGGCGGTCATATTAGCTCAAAATAATGGATACTTACTAACTTCAAACCTAGAGTATAAAAATGTAAAAATGGGGGGGGGAGGTAATGGTACCTATAACGACCCAAAATCTTCTCCCGGGACGTCACACGATGCTTAAGGCTACAAGTAGCCCCAAGCTAACTCTTTGAGCTTGTCACTACATAAAATAACTCATTTTAAGAAGAAATAAACAAAACACTGGCACTGGCATATCAAATGATAGAAAATACAAGGAAAATACTTGGTCCAAATGACCACAATACTGGAAATCTCAACATACTAACAATCTGATAACTAGAGAGCCATTGGGACAGGTCCCCAACTGACTCAAAATAAACTGAAAGTAATAATATATCTACTAATAATATTGAAATGTCTGAAGATAGGTCCTCGAGCCATGAGGACTCACCACTATAGAGATGTAGACAAAGGTACTCAGAAATCACTGACGAGGCTGGGACTGAGCACCTGAACCTACATTATAAGAAAATGTAGCAGATAGATGTATATGTGGATCAGTACTTGGGAATGTACTGAGTATATGGGAGTGTATGCATTTACATAAAACAATATCAATATGCTTTAATCAAATCATGCATGCAAATATGAATGACTCATATAGCTTGAATACGTCCACAATATAAAGCTCATAAATCATGTAAAATAAAGCATGTAACACAAATCTCGTGAGTTATTATACTTTATCTTTAAAATCTGAACTCTTCTCTTATTCTCA
>NW_025892939.1:0-1426 GCF_002878395.1 Capsicum annuum
AGTTAAGAGGATTTTAGACTAGACTTTTCAGACAGTTGTATTAGTATTCAGTTTTCAGTTATATTTTAGATATTTGTACCTTATGAAAAGTTTTCTCCAGTTTTTTCCACCTTTTATAGTATACTATTCAATGCTCAGTTATAGATATCAAATAAGGGTTAGCTTATGGTCCTTCAGGATCACGAGCACCATGTAGCATCCGGGGTACCAGACTCGGGGTGTTAAAATAGCTACCTTGAATATTGAAGTTAGAAGTCTTGATAGGAATGATTGAATTAATGTCCTGGGACAATAAACTTTGTATCTTCACGTAAAGTGAAAAAATAAATAAGCATGATTATTAAAATACCTATACTCAACATCATCATATGAATCTAATCAAAGTGATGGCGAGAAACCACCTAAGCTTTCCACTACCTAATATAATTCACACGAACTTGCAATTAGGAAGCCCATACCTACACTAATTATTTAACAACAACAATAATAATATAACGCAACCCAATAATATTTGTAGACAACAAATTAGGGTAACAATTCAATCAATTACTCTTTGCATCAAATATCAACCCAAGTATAATGAATGTAAATATTGAATGAAATACATATGTTGTGTATGTACCTGCTGATCTATATAGCAAGACAGGACCTATAAAGGACTCACAAAGTCCATATACTAGACAGATATGTACTCCATTCCCAAAGTATAATACGTGACGCCTTGTACCCATCTGATCTATAATACAAGATAACACATCCCCAGATGCATACAATATTTAGAAGGCATGACACCTTAATCCCAATGAAATGTAATACAAAATGTGCATGCAATTCATATCAATCCCAAATACCGAGTATAATATAAAGAAAGCATTTCAAACCATTAATCAATTCAATTTATAGCTTTGGTCACCTTTATCATCTTTCACAATCGATACAAACTCTATTATGTCATATTCAGATAATAGTAATCTCATTTCCTCACCAATACCACCACCACAATTAAGAACAAAAACAAATATAACAAATTACAAAATAAAATCCCACAAGTGAGGTATGGAGAGGGTAAAGTGTACACACACCAACACCACTATCACACCACTCAAACTCTCAAAGAGGAGTAAACCCATCAACTAGCATACTCAATCCATTGTTTTGAGATACATTTCACAATAGTCATGCTAGTAAATCAAGGAAGATAGTCTGGATAAGTTAATTAATTCATCTAAACCCTTCACATAAAATTGGTACCCAAATAGATATGCGTCATCTTACTTGTATGGAACCCTAAAATTCTAATTACTCTCCATTCACTCAACTAACACATAAACACTTTGAAAGGAAAAAAACCTCAATTTGACTTAAAAGAAGTCCAATAAAGTCAAACCAATGATTTTCCTTTGAAGATCCCCCGAATAAGGTTAAT
>NW_025892940.1:0-3379 GCF_002878395.1 Capsicum annuum
ATTGTTTGATACAAGGAAGTGATGAAGCAATTAAATCTTGGGCCAAATAGAGGAATTCTTACTTCACTAAACTTGTTTGCCCCAAAGTTTGATGAGGTAAATTTTGATGTGATCTATTTTTTCTTTTACTGAATAGGCTGTGAGACGATGTTTCCTATCTTTCTTGTATAAGTACATAGATAACCCTTAAACTTTGCATAAATTTTCTGTTAGATACTTTGGTTTTGCTAGTGGTCGTATAGACACTTCAAGTAGGGAGAAATGTATCTCGTGAATATAGAAGTATGACATGGCATACAACTTTATCCCTCAATTTTAAGCACTTAAAAGGCTTAAAATGAGCTGACATAGAGTTTCTTCTCACACTTCTTTTTTACTCTCTCTAAATTTTATCAAGTTGTGTAAAGGGGTGATAAAAAAATCAAGTTTGGGTGTTCATTTACTTAGTTGTGTAAAGGAATGCTAAGAAAATCAAGTTACGGTCATTTTCTTTGATAACCAAATTGCTACTGATTTCATAGAGAGGATAGGCATGATTATATTTTTTGACTAAGTACAAAACTTATTTTGCTCATTTTTATTGTCTTTTCCACTTTGGAGATGAGAGACTTAGGCGATGCAAGGATCATCACTAGAATGTAAGTCTCATAATCTCGTGCAATTTCAGAATTTTGCTTGTTTACTATTTGTCTAAGCTTTTTCCTGAAGGATATATGAAAGGATTGAAATATGTTAACATTTCAGAGGACGCACGAAATCGTGAAGTAATAGGTAAGAATACCTTAGTCCATGTTTTCTATTTAGGATGTAAAATGCTAATCGGGTGAAAATTTGTAAGAAACTAATATTAAAGATCATTTGATATTCATGATAACAAGACGATTTTGTTGGTCTTTTTACTCCAGTCCACTAGCATAGGTCGATAGATTTATTCCACGAGTCTACAACTCCTGATGGATCTTCGGTTATTTAGGATAGTGATCTTTAGCATATGGTATTAGACGTTAGAAAAAAGAAAGTAAAACTCTTCATATATTCAATGTCTAGATTACAGGTTGAACTTGTTGAGCCTGCAGTAAAAGGCACAGTTAATATTACAAAAGCATGCTCTAAGAAAATATTAAGAGAGTTGTGTTTGTATTTTCTGTTGCCACTTCTGTCTTGAACCCCAACTGGCCAAAGTTCAAATCGATGAATGAGACTTGTTGGTCTGACAGAAAATCCTACAAAGCAACAAATATAGAGTTTCTGAATTTGACTTCTGTGTAAATTTAAGATTATTATTCATGTTTCTTGCATACGATACGTAATGTTGGTATAGTAATATATGATCTGTATATTGATTACTTAATTACTTGAGCAGTGTGTTGTCTGATTGAGTTAGTCCTTATAATATAAATTCAGATTTGCCTCTTAAGTGCTTATTTTGCTAGAGAAGCAACCTATCTGAATGCATTTTGTGGTTCCAAATACATGCAGAACTGGTACTATTAGCTGAGAAAGAAGCTTGGTCATATGCAAAGCAAAGGGGAAAAGATATTGTAACTGTGCTCCCAACACTTGTTATAGTGTCGATGTTGCAGAAGACAACAAATACAAGTAATTTGGTTTTCATTAAGCTGCTGAAAGGAACTAAGAAATCATATTTATACTTCACGATTTTAGTGTTTCTGCATCATTTCTTCTTCTTCTACATTTCTTGCATGAGTTGCTTTGGGAATAATTAGAATTCACTTTTCTGCAGAAGCTTCTTAATTATTTTTTCCTTGCAAGCATGAGCCTACATTTAGCATGCAGATTGTCATTTCACTTTTATTCCTTCCAAAAAAATTAACACAAGATGGTATTGTATTAGTTTCTTGAACTGAGTATTAGATTGGAGGATATTAAGCTGATATGTGTTAGCTAGATTTTTTATAGTCAAAATAACATTTTTCTCCTGATGTTTTGTTCAATTTGATAACATTCTTGCTTGTAAAAATACCAAGAAAAAATCTTTTATGGTGGCAACTACAAATTCAACCAAAGTCCTAATAAGAGTTGCTTCTCTACAGATAGCTTTTACTTTTGTTGTTTATCCATCATTAATTCTTGATTATATGGGACAAGCTGCATATCTTTCCAAGCATCACATTATTGAAAGTGATTACAACATTGGCTTCTATGTATCAGTACCTGTTACATTTGCATGTTCACACACATGGTCATTAAGGAAAATCTTTTGATGATGAACATTCCCGAATCGTCTATGTAAGACTAAATCTTAATGTAGTAGTTTACTTAATTCTTATTTTTTTAGTTTAAAGTAGTTTTTGGTATCTAATTATTTGTAAGTACAATCCATTATAATTTCACTTCATCTATTACAGGAAAAATATGAAGAAATATTATAAGAAAAAATATTTTCAGAATCTGATATTGATCAAATTAAAGAAAATTACCAATCTGTGGGGGGAGAAAAAAGAGAAGACTATTTGGTCTTGGATATGAAGAAAAAGGCTACTACTTTGGATGATCTTGATTCCTTAGTTGATGATTGCAATCTTGATTAGTTGTAATACTTTCGGCGATCAGTGCATTGGTTTTTTATGGTCTATTTTGTTGAAAATGTTTAAGATTTTGCAACAACAATATACACTTGATGGATGTGGGTTATTTTAAGAATAGTTTGTAGATGTTTGGACATAATTGTGTTTAGATGGGTGTTGTGATACTATGGATGTTTTGGACATAATTGTGTTTAGATTTTGCTATCTTTGGTATTATGGATGATGTGGGTTCTTTTAAGGATAGTTGGTGTAACACCCCAAAAAGGGGCCCCGAGGCATCACACGGTGCTTAAGGCTGCAAGTAGCCCTAAGCTAACCCTTTTAGTCATTTTTGTACCATTCAACACTTATAATCAAAGTCATCATAATCAAAACATCTAAACATCCTCCATAATATCATACTGCAATATGAGTAATATACGAAAAGTAACAAAATATGACATCTCTGACAAATTTGATCAATCTATCCATCTAGTCTGACAAGCCTCTACTAAATTGTATATCCATGAGCCATTGGGACAAACACCAACTATCCGGAACTCAGGAAATAAACTGAATGACTCAAAGTAAATGATGAAATCTAAATAACTAGTCCTCGGACCATGAGGACTTACCACTGCAGAGGATACAGATCAACGTGCTCGAATAATCACGGTCAAACCTAGGAATGAGCACCTGAACCTACATTATAGGGAAATTGTAGCCCATATGCAAACATTTCGGTCAGTACCATGGAATATGTACCGAGTACATGGGGGTGCATGAAATAAACATATTTATATGTATATATATATATATATATATATATATATATATATATTTAACGATCA
>NW_025892940.1:3479-34024 GCF_002878395.1 Capsicum annuum
CATGAAGGACATTTGTAAATGGCTCATAAAGCTTGAAAGAAATCTAAAATATGAAATCATACACAATGAATGGTAAAACATGCCAATCTGGATATCATGAGCCATTACACTTAATCCAAATAACAAGATTCTTTTCTTATTCTCGCATCAAGCAACCTTAGTGAAATCTGGAATATTGAATACATCATAAATCTGCATTTCAAATCTCTTTTAAATTAGTAAAATCAATCTAAGATTTAGGGACGACTCTTTGGGAGGTTCTTCTAACTGACATGTACACCATGTGAGCACCCATGATGTCCTACAACTTAAACCCGCAAGGTTAGGGCTATCCTACCCTTGCCATCGGTGTAGAACAATATCATCTTAGTTATCACTATCTTAATTTTCCATATATAGTGAAGGCAATGTCTTAACTTACGGTGGCATGTCGTTCTGGGGTATGAAACTGTAGTAACATACCAAAATTGGTGTTAAATACTACTCCCAATACTATGCTCAAAAATCTCAAGAAAAATCCACTTTAAGGGTAATCTCATATTTCTTAAGTTAAATAAATGATAAAATCCGTAACTCGTTTCATAAAGTGGATTTTAAATATGTTGTGTACAAAAGGTCAAATCTTTCTATACTTCATCAAAAATAGTCTAAACATGGGTGCATGTAGCACATAAATTCTCAAAACAACAATATCAATGTTGGTTAATGACCCTTATAGTGATACTTAATCAAAACATTTCAACATTTATGCTTTATATCACAAGCATGCATATTTTATACGGAAATCTGAAAATTTTCAGCCTTTAATCATAACAATAATCTCAAACTCATGGAGTTTATTTTTTAAACATTCAAAATAATCATAGTATCTTGAAAAACAACATAGAATAAGATTTATCACTTTAAATTCATGATAAGCCATTTAAAAATCATGTATCTTTGTAAAATAATACAAACTTTGGGCACAAGAACGAAAGGGTGTTCTTGTTCATAACCCCACATACCTTTATGGTAATGGATTCGTTAAAAGATTGGACCCTCAATGTTGATTGTGTAACCCTAGTTGTTTTTCTTCTTTAGTGCTCTTAGATGATTAACATAGACTGATAATAGGGTTATGATGTGTTTAGAATCTATAAAATTCATAAGGTTAAGTTTAGGGGTGTGTAAAGTGTTCCAAAAGACTTAATTGCCCTCAAAATAATCCAAAAAAAAGAGTGTTTAAGTCACTTGAAACCATAAGATATACGCCGCATATGATATCACATATATTTACATAGGCGATGCATATGATACTGCCTATATTTACATAGGCGCCGCATATGATATCGCCTATATTTACATAGGCGCTGCATATGATATCGGCTATATTTACATAGTTGCCGCATATGCTATCGCTTATGATTTCTAGTGGCCATGTGTGATTGGTTAGGCGACACACTGTACTTCACAAATAGCTCGGGTGTCGAATTTTGGTGAAATTGGTATCGTTGGAAAGCTAATTCGATTCTCCATAATTTTATGGGTATAAATATGCAGAAATACCATATATTTATCAAGTTATACTCATTCAAAGATCACCCTTACGAATTCAAACGCTAAAACTTGATGAATTTCAAAACTCATAGCTTGTACTACCTTAGTGACTCATATAACCACAACACATCATAAGCTCTATTATAACTAGGGTACTCTTGGTAATTTAGGAGCCCAAATATGGCTTACAAAATTGGGGTTTTCACATATATGAACGGTTCATTTTCTAGCTTAGGAAAGTGCGGGGCACTACAATATCTCCCCCTTAGGGACATTTGTCCTCGAATGACGCTGGGTATACTAAGAGTAAAGAGTAAATGAAGAGTACATAGCTGAAGCAACTTGCTAATCTCGCCTCTATTTCATTCTATATTTCAGACACAACAAGGGGTGGATTACTCATGAAATCATAGCTGAATAGTATAAAATAACTTTTGAACTGCTACAATTCTGCATAGAACTGGAATGATTTAAAGTAGAATGGTACCTTCGGCTTGATCGGAGCTTATGGAAAATAGGTGTGGGTACTTAGATTGCATATCCGCCTCAGTTTCCCATGTTTCACCCTCAACAGATTAGTTTCGTCACAACACCTTGACCAAGGGAACTTCTTTGTTCCTTAGTCTTTGGACTTAGTGATCTAAAATCTGAACAAGAACTTCCACAAAAGAAAGACTATCTTGCACATCAGGGTTTTCTGAAGGATCTACAACAACACAATCACCAACGTGTTTCCTACGCATGGATACATGGAAGACAGAATGAATGGAAGATAACTCTAAAGGCAACTCAACCTCATTTACTACCTTACCAACACGGCTAAAAACTTTGTAGGCGCTCACATAATGGGATTTCCCAATCTCTTCACTCCCTTCATGGGTGAAATCTTCAAATATACCAAGTCACCAACTTAAAATTCATGGTATCTTCTCCCCACATCAGCATACGACTTCTGATGACTCTGTGCAATTTTTAATCTTTTTCTAATCACTTTGACTTTATCCATAACTTCAATGACCGAATCAGGACCACTCACAGCTGCTTCACCCACTTCGAACCAACCTATGGGTGACCTACATTTCCTCCCATACAAAGCCTTAAATGGAGCCATGCCAATGCGAGAGTGAAAACTGTTATGGTAAGCAAACTCTATCAACGGTAAATCCTCATCCCAACTTCCCTTAAAGTCAAGAGCACACACTCTCAACATATCCTCTAAGGTCTGGATGGTCCTCTCAGCCTGACCATCTGTCTGGGGATGGAAACCAGAACTCAAATACACTTGGGTACCATGACCCTTCTGAAAAGCTCTCCAAAACTACAAAGTGAACTGAGTACCCCTATCTGAAATGATGGACAAAGGAACTCCATGCCGTCTGACTAATTACCGGATGTACAATCTAGCATAATCCTCAGTAATATAAGAAGTATGCACAGGCAAGAAGTGCACAGACTTAGTAAATCTATCCACAACAACCTAAATAGAATCATGATGGCTTCAAGAAGGATGTAAACCAGTTACAAAATCTATGTTTATCTCTTCCTACTTCCAAGTGGGAATACCAAACTCCTGCATCATACCACCAGGTCTGTGGTGTTCTACCTTAACCTATTGGCACGTCGTACAGTTAGCCACAAATGCTGCTATTTACTTTTTCATGCCACTCCACTAATAGATTTCCCGTAAGTTGCGGTACATCTTGGTGGCACTAGGATGAATAGAATGTCGCTCACCATGCGCTTCAGCCATAATTCTCTATCTCATATCCTCGACATTTGAAACACATAATCTATCCTTCAATCTCAACACACCATCCCCTCCTTGGGAGAAAACCTCCACTTTTTGGTCTTTGACTGATTCTTTAAGTCTGACCAAACTAGCATCTATGTTTTGCTTCTCCTTTACTTCCGAAACCAAGGACGATTTGGAGATACTCTGTACCAACATACTCCATTCAGTGGAGTCAAATAACCTAACTACCAACCTAGCCAACCAATGCATATCACAAGCCAACTCCTTCTTCCCCTCTCCAAAATGCGAAACACTACCCATAGACATCCTGCTAAGGGAATCCGCCACTACATTGGCCTTTCCGGGTGATACAACACACTCATATCGTAGTTTTTCAATAACTCTAACCACCTTCTTTGCCTAAGATTCAATTCTCTCAGGGTAAAAACATACTGCAAACTCTTATGATCAGTGAAAACATCAACATGAACACCATACAAGTAGTGTCTCCAGATTTTCAGAGTAAACACAACAATAGCTAACTCAAGATCATGGGTGGGGAAATTCTTCTCATGGGGTTTCAGCTATCTCGAGGCATAGGCTATAACCTTACCTCTCTGCATCAGTACACAACCCAAACAAACTCTAGAAGTATCACAATATACCACAAAATCATCAACGCCATCAGGTAGAGTCAAAATAGGAGATGTAGTGAGTCGAGTCTTCAACTCCTAAAAACTATTCTCACAAGAATCGGACCATAAGAACTTCACTTTTTTTTGGGTCAACCGGGTCATAGGAGATGCTATAGAGGAGAAACCTTCAATAAAACGACGGTAATAGCTAGCTATACCCAATAAACTTCTAATGTCGGACGGAGAGACAGGTCTAAGCCAGTGTCTAACAACTTCTGTTTTCTGGGGATCAACTTTAACACCTTTGAAAGAAATAATATGACCCAGAAAAGCAACTGACCTTAGCCAAAATTCACTCTTGCTAAATTTGGAGAACATGTAATGATCTCTAAGGGATTACAAGATGATATGGAGATGATCTGCATGTTCATTCTCACTACGGGAGTATACCAGAATGTCTTCTACAAATGTTATGACAAATATATCAAGATATGACCTGAACACTCGATTCATGAGGTCCATGAAGGCTGCTGGGCATTAGTTAGCCAAAAGGACATAACAAGAAACTCAAAATAACTATAATATGTTCGAAAGGCTGTTTTTGAGATATGACATTCCCTAACTCTGAGTTAATGATAGCTAGAGCGAAGTTCTATCTTTGAGAAGTAACTTGCACCTTGCAATTGATCAAACAAATCATTTATTCTTGGAAGGGGATACTTGTTTTTGACAGTGACTTCGTTAAGCTAGCGATAGTCAATGCACATGCGCAAAGAGCGATCTTTCTTTGGCACGAATAGGAGAGGTGCACCCCAAGAAGACACACTTGGTCTTATAAAACCTTTATCTAAGAGATCTTTGAGTTTCTCATTCAACTCCTTAAGTTCTGCGGGTGACATATAATATGGAGGAATGGAAATGGGCTGAGTATCAGGAAGACGATCAATCCTAAATTCTATCTCTCTATCGGGAGGTACCCCTAGAAAATTTTCCAAAAAGACATCGGGAAACTCATTAATAACGTCAACTGACTGGAGAGTTGAAGTCTCAGACTTAGTGTCTTTAAATCTGACTAGGTGATAAATGCACCCTTTGGAAATAAGCTTTCTATCCTTGAGATATGAGATAAAATGACTCTTGGGAGATGCGAAATTACCAAACTAGTTGATAACAGACTCACCAGGGAACTGAAACTTGACTACACGAGTACGACAGTCTATAGCTGCATAACAAAAGTAAAGCCAGTCCATACCCAGAATAACATCAAAATCTACCATGTCTAACTCTATCAGATCAGCAAACATAACTGTTTGAAAAATAAAAATAGGACACTTTTTATATACTTTTCGAGCAATGATAGACTCACCCACAGGGGTAGAAACTAGGATGGGCTCAGAGACAATCTCGGGACTCACTTCAAAAATTACAGCAAACAGAGGTGTCACATATGAGAAACTGGACCTAGGGTCCAACAATGCATAAACTTCAAACTGAAACACACAAAGCATACCGGTAACAACATCGGGGGAGTCCTCCTGCTCCTGATGGAAGGCAAAGCATAGAATCTATTCTGGTGCTGACCGCCAGCAGTACTGGAAGAAGCACCATGAGTAGAAGCTAGACAAACTACAGGAGCTAGATCACTAGAGTCTGATCCTGGGGTTGAACATCACGGTTCCCCTGTCTTGTATAAGGACAATCTCTAAAATTGTAGCCCTCCTGGCCATATCTATAGTAGCCCTTCTGATCCCAAAAACACTTACCCCCATGATCCTTACCATACCTGGTGCATGGTAGACGGTTAGGTTAGTTACTCACAGTATTCTGAGATCCATACATAGAAGACTTGTTTCCCTGTTCTTGCCTACCTTTAAATGCTGGGGCACTAGCTGACAATAGTGCTAGCATAGATGAGCAGCTCTGAAACTGAGGGCGATTCCCTCCTTGCGATCTGTTCTAACCATAAGTAGGTTGCTCGGATCTGGCTCTCTTATTCCCCCTTACTCTATCCCTCTCTTTTATCTTATCTGATTTGATCTGTTGGGCAAGGGTCATCAGTCTGGAAAGATTCATCTCACTATTAAGCATAGTTGATCTACACTCCTTAACCACATATCTTGACATCCCTATCAAAAACTTACCCATACTGGCTCGGTTGTCGGCTATCAGATTTGGGGCATATTTTACTAACTGATTGAATTTCAAGAAATACTCCTTAAAATTCATGGAGCCTTGCCGTAAGTTCATGAACTCCTGTACTTTAGCCTCTTTTAACTCTATCAGAAAGAATTTATCCAGGAATACATCCTAGAATTTTTGCCAAGTCATAGGATCTGTACCTTCTACTCTACCCTTTCTCCATGCAACCACCCAGCATATGTATGGTCTTTTAATCTATAGGATGCTAACTCAACACTCTCCTCCTCAGACATGTGCATTACCTGTGTCATCTTCTTTATCTCCTCTAGATACAACTGCAGATCCTCACCTACCTTGGACCCATAAAACTCTGGTGGATTCATCCACATAAAGTCATGAATTCTTGCGGCAGCTAAGTCACCTCCCTATTGTTGTGGAGCCGGGGCCTAGTTGGCTTGAACGTTGGCGGTAACATCTTGGGAAAGCACCTGAATGGCTGCCCTGAACTCAGCGTGGGATACATTCTCATTCAGGGGATCAGAAAGCTGAGGTTTCTGAACCACATTATTTTTTCTAGCTCGGTGAGAAGGCATATTCTGAAAAAAAAGAGCACGAATTAAAAGCTAAAAGAGAACAACTGTAAGCACGACAGACTTCTGAAAGAATGAAACAACCTCTTTTTTTTTCTAAAATATTTCGTAGCCTCTTGCTCATAGATGTGGGTGACACACCGATTATCAAAACTCTACTTAACGCGGCTTGTCAGACTTCCTAGGACTCTAATAACCTTAGGCTCTAATACCAAGTTTGTAACGCCCCAAAAACAGGCCCCAAGGCTTCACACGGTGCTTAAGGCTACGAGTAGCCCCAAGCTAACCCTTTTAACCATTTTTCTACCATTCAACACTTATAATCAAAGTCATTATAATCAAAACATCTAAACATCCTCCATAATATCATACTGCAATAAGAATGAAATATGGAAAGTAACAAAATATGACATCTCTGACAAATCTGATCAATCTATGCATCTAGTCTGATAAGCCTCTACTAAAATGTATATCCATGAGCCATTGGGACAAACACCAACTGGCTCGAACTCAGGAAATAAACTGAACGACTCAAAGTAAATGAGGAAATCTAAATAACTACTCCTCGGACCATGAGGACTCACCACTTTAGAGGATGTAGATCAACGTGCTCGAATAATCACGGTCAAACCTAGGAATGAGCACCTGAACCTACATTATAGGGAAATTGTAGCCCATATGCAAATATGTGGGTCAGTACCATGGAATATGTACCGAGTACATGGGGGTGCATGAAATAAACATATTTATATGCATATATATATATATATGTAACGATCATGTCATAAGTTTTCTTTCCAAATTATGCAGGACATTTGTAAATGGCTCATAAAGCTTGAAAGAAATCTAAAATATAAAATCATACACAATGAATGGTAAAACATGCCAATCTAGATATCATGAGCCATTACTCTTAATCCAAATATCAAGATTCTTTTCTAATTTTCTCATCAAGCAATCATAGTGAAATCTGGAATATTGAATACATCATAAATCTGCATTTCAAATCTCTTTTAAATCAGTAAAATCAATCTAAGAATGAGGGATGACTCTTTTGGAGGCTCTTCTAACCGACATGTACACCATGTGAGCACCCATGATTTCCCATGAATTGCCTCTGTAAGGTTAGGGCTGTCCTACCCTTGCCATTGGTGTAGAACAATCTCATCTCAGTGATCACTATCTCAATTTTTCACATATAATGGAAGTCAACGTCTCAACCTACGGTGGCAAGTAGTTCTGGGGTATGAAACCGTAGTAACATACCCAACTCGTTGCTAAATACTACTCCCAATACTATGCTCAAAAATCTCAAGAAAAATCCTCTTTAAGGGTAATCTCATATTTCTTAAGTTAAATAAATGATAAAATCCGTAACTCGTTTGATAAAGTGGATTTTAACTTTGTTGTGATCAAAAGGTCAAATCTTTTTATACTTCAACAAAAATAGTCTAAACATGGGTACATGTACCACATAAATTCTCAAAATAACAATCTCAATATGGGTTAATGACCCTTATAGCGATACTTAATCGAAACATTTTAGCATTTATGCTTTATATCACAAGCATGCATAATTTATACAAAAATCTGAAAAATTTCAGCCTTTAATCATAACAATAATCTCAAACTCATGGAGTTTATTTTCTAAACATTAAAAATAATCATAGTATCTTGAACAACAATGTCAGATAAGATTTATCACTTCAATTATGATAAAACATTTAAAAATTATGTATCTTTATAAAATATTGCAAACTTTGGGCACAAGAACGAAAGGGTGTTCTTGTTCATAACCTCACATACCTTTATGGTAACGGATTCGTTGAAAGATTGGACCCTCAATGTTGATTGTGTAACCCTAGTTGTTTTTCTCC
Source organism: Capsicum annuum (assembly GCF_002878395.1). Classification (NCBI taxonomy): domain Eukaryota; kingdom Viridiplantae; phylum Streptophyta; class Magnoliopsida; order Solanales; family Solanaceae; genus Capsicum; species Capsicum annuum. The sequence goes on from NW_025892940.1 coordinate 11,989, forward strand.
TTTAGTGCTCTTGGATGATGAACTTAGACTGGTAATAGGGTTATGATGTGTTTAAAATCTATTAAATTCGTAAGATTAAGTTTAGGGACGTGTGAGGAGTGTCAAAAGACTTAATTTCCCTCAAAATAACCCAAAAACAGAGTGTTTAAGCCACTTGAAACCATAAGATATGCGCCGCATATGATATGGCATATATTTACATCGGCACCGCATATGATATCGCCTATATTTACATAGGCACCGCATATGATATCACCTATATATACATAGGCGCCGCATATGATATCGCCTATACTTACATAGGCGCCGCATATGCTTTCCTGTGGCCATGTGCGATTGGTTAGGCGACGCACTCTATTTCGCAAGGCCATAACTCCTAGCTCGGGTGTCGAATTTTGGTGAAATTGGTATTGTTAGAAAGCTAATTCGATTCTATATAATTTTGTGGGTAGAAATATGCAGAAATACCACATATTTATCAAGTTATTCTCATTCAAAGATGACCCTTGTGAAGTTAAACACTAAAACTTGATCGATTCGAAACTCTTAGCTTGTACTACCTTAAGTGAGTCATATAACCACACTTAACAAATCATAAGCTTTCTTATCACTAGGGTACTCTTGGTAATTTAGGTTCCCAAATATGGCTTACAAAATTTTTGTTTTCACATATACGAACAACGGTTCGTTTTCTAGCTTAGGAAAGTGCGGGGCATTACAGTTGGTAGATGTTTGCAATGGATTGAGGAAAATAATCTTTTTTCACAAAAAATTAGGGACCAAATATAGAAATTTTTAGCAATGGACTAGCAATGAAATATTTGATTGCGAAATAATCAAAATGATGAAATACATTATGGAATTAGTAACGACATTTATAAATATAATAACGAATTTATTCGTTGCTACAAATGGCAATGGATATAGGTTGTATCTATGAAGTTGCTAAACTAGCAACAAATTTTATTTTTTCCATTGCTAAATGGTTAGCAATGCGCAAAATAGCAAAGACACATATTTCATCATTGATCCATTTCTAAATTGATATAGCGACAAATATATGTTGATTAGCAATGTTTTCAGTCTGTTGCTAAATGAGGTTTTTTTTGTAGTGTGGCGATACAAAGATCTTATAATAATCTTTATAAACACCAAAGCACTATGAAGTTGATTGAACAACTCATCAATATAAGAAAGAGGATACTTAATCTTAATAGTCACTTCGTTTAACTATAGATAATCAATAAACATACGCATAGACCCTTCCTTTTTCTTTACAAACAAGACATGTTGACCCCAAGATGATACAATACGCTAGATAAATCCTTATCCAATAAATCCTATGACTAATCCTTTAATTTCTTCAACTCTACCAGGGCCAGCCTATAAAGAGGAATAGAAATAGTCTTGGTGCCTGGCTCTACATCAATAGCAAATTTAACATCATGATTCGAATGCATACAGGCAAATTCATAGGGAAAACATCTACGAATTCATGGGCAATATAAATAGAATCCAAAGAATAAGGTGAAGCAGTACTAGTATCATGATATGAGCCAAATAAGACAAGCATCGCATGTCAACCAAATTATGAGCCTAAAGGAAAGATATAACTCTCCAGCGACCCAAATAAAGCACACCCTTCCAAGCTATCATTGGCACACCTGGCAAATCTAAGGTCACAGTTTAGCATAAGAGTCTAGGACAGCATGATAAGGAGCTGACCAATCCATATCCAAAATTACGTGAAAACCTACCATATCTAAGACAATTAAATCTATCTAAGTCTTACGCCTAGTGAAAGTCATAACATAAGATTAGAGCAGCTAATAAACCACTAAAGATTCTTCTACAGAGATAGATACATAGATAGGCATGACAAGAGGCTCACTAGTTAAATCAAAATCCAAAGAAAAATATGCAAAAACATAAGAGAAATTCAATCTCGGATAAAAGAACACACAAGCATATCTAAGATAATAGGGATAATACCTATGATAATAGCATCAAAAGCCTCTGCCACTAGTCTGGCGGGTATAGCATAAAACTTTCCAAAACCAACACCTGGCCGAGTAGCTCCACGCCTACCACTATGGGCACCACTACCTCTGCCTCACTCTCCTTTAGTAGAGCCTCTTCCTATAACAGCTGATATTGAAATAGCCTTGGAAACATGGAGGGGATAGTACTTGGACAAATGGCCAGCCTCATTAAAACACAAAGCACCCATTATGGATTGACTCAATAGGAGCAGGCACAACTAAGCTAGAATGACCACTCAAAGCTACCAAAATAGAAGACCCACTACTTAAAACCTACAAAACTACTTGCACACCCTCTTAGAACCTCCCTAATACCTTCAAAGAATAAACTCAATCATCTTAACATGATCCAATATACTATTAAATGACACCCTATACAATACTATCGAAGTAGTAGCTAGCTGAAGAGAAACATCAAACCCTGTAAGCCCCGAGAGTACACCCTAGATGCCACACAGTGCTTGGAACCATAAGTGATCCAAAGATAACCCATAAACTAGCATACTATTAAGTAAATCAATTATAATACATTTAATAATAGGTTTTCCCATGTGGAAATATAATCATACTGAAAACCTGAAATAGATACAATACTAATAAAGCTTTACAATTTGATAAATCTGAAGGAATGAAGCCTCTACTATACTGACTATAGGTAGCTGGGACATGCCTCCAACTACCACTAATCAATACACATAGAAAATAAATGAGCTATACATAAACTAAAATTGTCTGGAGTTCTCAAAAAAAGAGAACTCATCACCTGCTGGCTTGAAACTACAACTGTTTAATCATGATGTGCGGCTAAAAATGGTACCTACATTATGAACAATGTAGCCACACAGACGTATATGTAGATTAGTACTTCTGGAATGTACTGAGAATGCAAGGGTAAAGGTAATAAGTAAAACAAATTTCATACATAATCATAAAACATGCATGCTAAGTGTATGTAGTCTCACCAATAGGCTGGAATAAACTAAAAGCTGAAATATCTTAAAATATTAGTAACAAACGTGATTTGATAAGATGGTGAATCATTACACTTAGTCACTTCAAACTTTACTTTTATAATATAAGTAGAACTGAAGCTGGGATATGAAAAAACATAGGTATTGTACAAATACTGGGTTTGAAACTATGTGATAAAAATGACATATAATAAGCCTATCTGATTAACTAAATGAATGACAACTGATTACATGTAATGTAAAACTTGGCTGTACTTGGTATGAATAACTAAACTGAAACTGTGGAGTACTATGCTTATGAGGTAAAGACTATCAAAACAACATGAGATAATTGAGTATGAATGTCTGAAACTAAAATATCTGAGAATACCAGACAAAGCATATAACATGATTCTGAAATAGTCTATAAATTGAAATACAGATCACTAAATGCTATAGTCTAGCAAAACTGATTTGTAAACTATACTGAGTACAATAACTGACACTGTGGAAGGTATCATTTATCCAACATGCCCTAATCTAACCTAATCAGGGTCTAACATATAACCTAGTTAGAAGGGATCCAGTATCATGTCGTGGGTACTAACATTGGCGGTGTGGATCTACTATACTGATGTCCCAAAGGACAAGGGTGTCAAGCCTAAACTGACAAGTGACCCCTGAGAGGTAGTCAAGCGTAAACTAACGAGTGACTCCTCATATCCTATGCAGGCTATATAGTTCTGGAATATAGGGACTGCTACTAACGACTCTGCCTAAGTGATGGGGAAGCTGCCATCCCTACATTTTCTCGGTGCTAGATTATACTCCCAACTGAACTAACACGGATTACTAACTGGTGCATGCACTGATAACTGATAACTGATAGGCTCAGGTCATGGTATTCTGAAAATAATAGTGCGTACGGATTTTGAGGTAATTATTAACCTATAGACTGATTGTGATGACTAATTGGATGACAAGACTCATGGTTTATCTGAAACCATTTTGAAAATATTGAAACTAAGTAAACAGCTAAATTCCGGGTATTCATAATCCCTGTACTCGATAGCAATAACAATAGGGACATACTAAAGCTTTAAAACCATAATAAGAAAGCATTATTCAAAGAAATCCATCTCTTGGGCATTTCATCAAATACATGGAGATTAATACTTTAACATAGGGAAATTCATCAAACACATAGGGATCATGAACTTGAACATTGGAACATCTTAAACATGGGAGCATAGCATGATTACATAACTAAAATCATGGATTGAGGAATTTACATGAAATTTACTTAAAATAGAACATAGGCAATTAATCAAAACATGTAAAGATCGTAGCTTGAACAAAAGAATGTTTTAAACATAAAGGAACAATAGAGTTACATGGCAAAATTCATAACTTGTGGATTCATCTTGAAATTGATTGAACATAATATGTGAATTTCATCAAATATGTGGAAGGCATGAATTTAAAACATGGGAACATTGCTAAACATTATGAATTTAGGATCTATCATGGAATTTACTTGAATTAAGTATGCAAAACTCAAAGTCATAGCATGAGGAATTCAACATCGTGCATGGAATCATACATTAGCTGAATTGAATTAAAAACACCATGAAAACATGAAATTCAATCTTTATTGAACATACAAAATATCATAATAATGGAAAATTCATTCTTTAATTAAAAGAAAAGGATTTTTGGGCTCCATGGGTGAAAGAGGACCCATGGATGAACTCCCACATACCTTCAAACTATAAATCTTAAAGAAGAAACAAAATCTTAAAAGCTTTCATGATTGGGAAATTTGATTCTTGATATATCTTGAAAGGAGAAATGAATTTGATGTTCATGGGATTAGATTAGGGTTTCTTGGAGAGAAAATTGAAGGAGAATGGACAAATAATGCCCTAAATGATGTCTTAACTCATGAATATACGACTTGGATAGAGGGAAAAAAACTTAACTGCCTCTTAGACATTTAAATTCATGACCAGATCACGATTCTACACCTTAACCTAATGTGGTACCATTGTGGCAACTTACTGCCTCACACAAAAAATGCTATAACTTTTTGCTCGCGTATAGGATTAAGGCGAAATTGGTATAGTTGGAAAGCTAATTTAATTATATATAGTTTGGTGAGTTTTGAGATGAAAAATTCTATGTATATAAATAGTTATACACATTAAAAGTTGAACCTTGTAGAATTGAACCCCAAACTTTGGACTAATCTAAGGTTTTTAGCTCAACTTGGCTCTAAGTGATTTATAGGAACATTATTCACCTAATAAGCACTCCACATACTAGGATAAAGGTAATGACACATGCATTTCAAATTATGTATGAATAACATGGCAAATACACCTTCACCACAATGCGGTGGAATCGTGTTGAGCTACTAGAATTTGCCATTCAAAGTACGAGTATGATTTAGGGGCCTGGTGTAATGCGAGCTTATCATGTTCAGCCACTAGAAATGGAAGTGTACAATTTTAAACCTTGGAATGATGTGTCTTCATCGTAGTTCTTCACTGGATAAAGAACAAGTGCGATTTTGCACTTCACCGCGATGCAGTACGATCACGGTGAGCCACTGGAAATACAATCCGAACACGGTTCAAGCCTTGTCCAAAAATTCCCCGAGACATGGTCCTTTCACCTCTGAACTTGAATCAACTCAAAATCCATCATCTCAGAGCCCGAAAGGTCTACTTAAAAATTCAAAAAGTTAAAAAGTAAAATATATGACTAAGTTTTCATCACTTAGTGAAATTTTTAGGTTGTAAGCTTCTTATGTATGCACTAGGAGCTAAACTGAACTAAGGATAATATGGGGTATTGCAAACCCCTTCATAAACTTCTAAATCTCCTTAAACTCGATGGAAATACTTGCATAAAAATATCTTGACAAGGCATGGAAATATGCCTCATTCTTCAAAACAGTCATGGAGCTTTACTCCAGCTAATCAAACATATCTCTCATCTAATCCCTCAGAATAAATAGCACAAACCTATCCAAAAAAGCCTCATCAAACTGGTCTTAAGTCATCTTTGGAGAATTAAGAGGTCTGCAACTAACAAGTGAACTCCACCAATCTTTGGATATATCTCTTAACTGATATATTGTATAAGAAACCCTATGTGACTCAAGAAAACCAAGGTTATGCAACTTCTCATGAAAATCAATCATGAACTCATAGGCATTCTATCCTATAACACCGTGGAAACTAGGAGGACCCACACGAGTGAATCTCTCTAATTGCTTATAATCCTTAAAAGAGATAATTGTACTCATAACCGTATGACGCATAGTAAATCTAGTTATTTGAGATCACACCTGAGAAGGTAACATAGAAGAAGGCTGAACTCCCGGTCTCAAAATACCATAGTCATATATAGCACTAAAGGAGGGAAAACACTAAAAGTTTGTGGGGTACCATAAATAGATATCGGTACCATAGAAGGATTTATACTTAAAACTAAGGAAACAACATAGGTATGCTCTTATATAAATAGAGGTAATACACAAAGAGCTAGAGGAACACCAGGTGCACTTAAAGGAGAACCCTCAAAATGGGTCAACAAGCAAATCAACAAATGCCTCAACAACTGGGGTAGAAGAACTCTATGGGACCAGAGTAGGCTTTGCATCTCCATTATACTTAACCCAAGGCTTAAGGGTCAACCCTCTAGTTCTACCTATGGATAGGAAAGATTCTTGTGACTGTCCACGACCTCGAGCTCGTCCATGACTCACAAATCACCCTCTAGACTGAGCTCTCTCCTTAGATAACAATTTTGTATCTCTAGCTTATGAGATCAATTCCTCACTATCTGCGTAGAAAAGAGTGAAATATTATTAAAAACATAAGGTATGGAAAGATCCGATGATATAGAATGAAATAAGAGAAGTTTTCTAGAGATATCTTATAGCCTCTTGAAGATAGATATTGATGTCTATGTATTGATTTGCCAGACGCTACTAGACACCCTATTCTTACATTATTAAGACCAATGAAACTTGACTACACTAATACCAATTTATCATAACCCAAAAATCAACAATCATGGTAACACTTACACAGTCAATCCTTTTCAAGTAAGCCTATCACCCAATCTAATATAAAATAAGATAAGGCTAGACTCCTAGAGTAGAGTTAAACTAAAATATATAGTGCAAGTAGAAGTACATAACCAAAGATACTATACAAATCCAAAAACATGGTGTCATAGTGTTAGAACTATTAAATATATCTCGAATGTTAAAGACACAATAAAAGTCCAAAAAGGATCAAAATCTATCTCAGAATACAAAATAAGACATGAATCAATAGGAAGAAGTAGTAGAAATACTCCAAAGGAATAGATCATCTGCTACCTTAAATACACCCAAGATACCACCTAAATCAACTACCGTGTGGTGTACTCATACCCATATCTACACCAAAAGGGCACACTAGAGGTGAGTACAGTCTACTTGTACTTAGTAGGTATCATAGGCTGACTGAGCAAAGTAGAAAATAAATCATATAAAATACATATTATGCGTACATCACCTGCAATCAGAAAATGTCTCAAATGGTAGCCCACACCATCTCCACTAACAGTTCTATAATATACACATATACTATCCAAAAATACGAGAAAGAAACACAAGTGACACGAATACCAAATACAAATATAACAAAAAAATTCAATAGATTTATATCACATCAGGGGTAGTGACATAACACAAAATGAGCACAATACATATGAAATACAATGAAGATAATGATGATGATGATGATGTGTTAATGGTGTGATGCTTGAGGTTATTGCATAACCTCCGTATAAACCCATCGTATTGTTCTTCCAATTAGGACCCATTGGGCTTTGAAACATAAATAAAATCCAATATCCAAAACGAATATCCTTAACTCCTCTCTAGAATATCCATCGGTAGAGGGATATTTAAAGATGCCATATTTTTTGTCAAAAAAAATAGTACTACCAGTATTTCCAATGTGGTACAATGTTTATGAATGTATATGATATTTGGATGTATTTTGCACAGTAAAAAAAATAAGAATATCCAATTCCAACCCATATAAAAAATTTGTGAGTCAGAATCCACTCAATAATTCAACCATCTATGAATCTAATGTAATTCATATTCCAATGGAGTAAAATACATAATAATATGCCATTGATAAAACATAGACTCTAGTTTAGGATTTTTCATTATAAAAGATATAATCAAATATACATACACAAGGTCAATAATATATAAGACTGATAAGTGGTGATTTTACCACTCATTCGCACTCAGTATTTGTGCACCTTACCATGTTTTAAGTGAATAAGTGAGACATAATTCTAATTGAATACACTGGTATCCATATTTTACAGGCATAAAGGTGATGAGATAAAGAAATATGGATTAGAGAAACAAAAAAGAACATAAGGAAGCAAAAAAGTGTAGTTGAAGACTTAGAGCAGAACATAGCCTCAGTTATCGCGATCACTGGCATCAGCCTACAATTGCACTGAGTTAAATAGGTCAGAGTGCCATGATCAAGTGGAATTTCCTGTGATCAATTACCGCAGTCGCATTAAAGACACTATGATCGCGGTCTAGCGATTTTATCATAAGGGCAAAACTGTAAATTACACGAAGCTGTCCCAAATTTGCCCAACATAAGAAGACTCAAACCCTAATTTTATGTATCATTCAATTCCATCACATTTCTTCTTCCCCAATTTTTTAAGGTTTAGCTTGAGGCTTTGTTGCCTCCATTTTTGGAGAAGAAAATATTGTATAAATTTTGGGTGAAGAATACATTGGAGACCTTCCTAGTCGAAAATTTGCTCACTTCTATTGTTTATATTGTGGAGGAGCCAAGTTTGAAGTAACATTTTCTTAGATCTACCACAAACTAATTCAATGGAGATTATGGGTATATCTATGCTTATTTATCTTATGTGTAACTAAATCTCCCTCTTAGGGTTATGTGTGAATAGGGATCTAATTGTGTGTGGGTTGTTATTGTTAGCATCTATTTGGTAGTTTATGTATATGGGTTCGATTATTGCTATGCTATGCTATTTTCATTGGGATTTGATGGGTGAAAGCTCCAAATACCTTTAAGGGCTTCATGGGTAAAATCTCCAATCTCTAAAAAAACCGAAGGCTATCTTCTAAAGAAGGGTTATGGGTGAAGTTTAGGCATCTATGTCATCCTCGAAAGATGGGTGTGGAGACCAAAGCAATGAAAGATAATTGTGTGTATAGTTTGCTAAATTCTCACTATCTTAGAAATAAGGGTAAAAGTGAGGTTGACTATGTCTTGGGTGTCATCCTAGAAATAGGGATGCGTTGATTGAGGTTGTGGTTGCTAATTATTGAACACATCCATTAGGTATTCGAAAGGATCAATGGGTAAAATTTTGGTGTTTTGTTGAAAGACTAGCATCATAATCTATAACCAAACACATCCATTTTTGACTTACTAAATCGATGTTGATGACTAACTCTCATATGTCACTCCCTTAGTAATTCATAATCCTAAGATCTGTGCACAATTGTTAAAACTCTAATTATTCATAGCCCCAAATTTATACTAGAAAATCCGAAAAAGAAACATTAATGTCGGAGCTCACCTCCCCCATTTTCTCTTTTTGTACCATTTGATTGAATTTAACTTGTAACTATCATTTAAAATTAATTTGATCGCCACTCACATTGTTCCTCATGGATTCAACCCCGACTCCAAAGTTGGTTAAATATATTGACGAAGACTGCCTTACACATAAATTGACGTATAAGTTGGGATTTATAAAAAATGGCTTTGTTGTCGGGGAATAATTTGGCATATTAAGTTAGTTTGAAATCTTAGTTACTTGCTTAAATTCAAGCTTTTAAATATTTTTTGTTATTTTTCTTTATAGGTAGATTTTTTTTTATTTTTACTTTCCTTGATGGCATCTTCTAGCGAATATGAGTTTAATGATTGGAAGTCATATTGTAACCCCCTATGTTTGTTTAGTTAAGGACCAAACTTCAGGAGATATTATAAGTATGCTCCCTGGGGAGAGATTTTACCATCTCAATCCGATTGGGAGTATGGTTTCCCTATGTGTGGCTATCTACAAGAACATTGGTACGAGTGTCCAAATGCCCCTCCCCCTATAATACTAACCAAATTGATAGTTCTTCCTAGGATTTTCTTAGGTCATATGATGAGAAACTGGAAGAATAATGCACTGAGTCCAGTAACTTTGACCCAAGGTTACTACCCATCTTTGATCGGGTAGATGCAATGAGGGAGAATGTGGAATACATGTACAAGGAATAGACGGTTGTCAAGGATGAGTTATTTGGCAAAGAAGAAAAGTTTGAAACTATTACTGCTTTTCCCATTACCCAAGAGGAGTTTTATCATGTAGAGAAATAAAGATATGATGATGATCTTGGTAGCGAAATTTCCTCAATGACTTCCTAATCTTCCGACTCATACAAGAGAGAAGAATCTATAACAAAGGAAATAGGACTAGAGTCAGAAGAAGAAGTCAAGTTAATCCCTTATGATGACTCTAGCTCATTTCGGGGTAACCATTCTAAGTTGGATGTAGTTCCTAAATTAAGAGAGGGACATCATTCTAACCACTTTTCAACATTATACTTGTTGAATTGGATGATAGTCTATCTACGGGAGCTAATGATGAATTTTGTAGAGAGAGAGCTTCACCCTTATATTATGGAATTTGACATTCCAAAGGAGTATACAGTGTCCCACACCTCAATAACTAAGGGACTTAACTTCCAATGTACAACGAATAGGCTATTGATGTACATGCTTTTACCCATAGAACCAATCCAAAAATTTTATGTAAAGTTGGGTAAAAGGTTTAAGTCTTCGAAGTAGCATGATAGGACATTCGTCATCATGCCCCTAGATTTCCCCAATGCGCCTCAAAGACGTAATGATAAAAAATTGGAAAAGAAATTCAAATCCTATAAGTAGAGACACAAATGGGGATCAAAGATGCATCGTACCATGACATTAAACCAAGCACTTGATGGGAAGCAACCTATCATTTCCACGTATATATGATTTACTTTGGAATAAATCAAAAAATTCTAATATTTAGTAGGTGCTTTGAGGTAGGTTGGAAGACAAAATACAAGGGAAAACCAAGTTTTAAAGTATAGCATCCACGTAGAAATATAGGTAAAAATAGAGGAGCAGATGGCCTCAGGTACTGCGATCGCGGGACACAGGTCGCGATCGCGACACTACGATGGCACCAATCAGGTCGAGATCGTGCGTCTTTTACCATCTTTCAACATGGTTATCAATCCAATTTTAGGGAGCCCTTTATCCCTTCTTGTACTTTAAAATTGTATAGTAAGGTCACTACAAGTCATATGGTTGGGGTATGGCCCTACAATTATGTGTATTCTTTGGTTTAAAATACTTGAACTTAGTACGCGCGTGTCATAGAAATTTTGTGAGTTATTTATTTTCATTTTTGTTTCTCCATTTCATTTAACAAGGAAAAAGCGTCGTGTTTGGGTTTTGAAACATAGATGCAGGGAAATTCTGAGTACCCATGGCATTGTTAATTTGGGATCACGTTATATACCATTGGCAAAGACTGAGTATCCATATGGGTGGTTTTCCTATTTTGAGCAAAAAATGTGAGGCTAAGGCTTTGGTTGTGGCCACAATTTAGCGAATTGTGAGTGGTGCTAATGTAGAAGGAAAAACTACCCCCATCAAAAATTTTTCAATAATCAAGGGCATGAACGTAAGCATGATTTGAAAAAAATGATAGATACTCTAAATTTGTATCACACGGGAGGGGTAATTGAGCTCCCGGGAAAATTTTCCATGCCATGTGTGGCGAGCTACTAATATTCATCTCTTTTATACATTTGTTATCTAGAACTTTCCCCGTTAGTCTTTCCAGGCAAATTTTGATTGTAGTTGGTTGAAGAAATGATCTTAGGCTATCCTTATGATTGTGGAAACCCACTATAGCCTAAAAATCCTACCCATGCATAAATGAAATCACTAGTTACTGATTTTGAACCTTTGGACCTTTCTTTGGCAAACACATTACTAGTTCTGAACCATTCTTTTTATCCCTCTTTTGAACCATACCCTCCTTGAACTTGAAAATGCAACTTGAGGCTAAAAGCCTATGTTGGGGGTGGGAAGATTGATGGAAGTATAGAGCCACAAAGTTGTTGATGAAATACCTAAGTGCTTAACTATTGAAAATAAATGACTATAAAAAAGGGTTCAACAAAGGAAAAAATTACATGGAAATTGAAAAAAAATAAATACATGAAAATGGGCGAACAATAGAAGCAAACAGTAGGAATATAAAATGATAGAAAATTAAAAAGAGTAACCCATAATAAAAAAAAGGATTGAAAAGTGTGATGTAGATGTTCAAGGAAAGGTGTAGCCATGTTATTCACAAATGATATCTTTCATTAAACCAAACCTATGTTACAAGCTTAGAAAGTCCTTGGAGATCTCCAACCAAGTACTTTCTTCATAGTGGAGATTGAAAATAGGGGCAAGCCTGTAGTATGACACTTGTTGCATAGATATTTTTTTAAAAGGGAGAGAGTTTTTGTACTTAAAATTCCTTGTTGCATATTTTGTAGTTCTGTGCATGGAATTCACTTTCTTGTGAGGTTGGAATATGATCAAGTCGAGGTGGGTGATTTTGTCACCTCTCGAGCAATGAGTTAAGTTGAGTATAGCTTAGTTGTAGCTGAAAGGGAGTCACTTCTAGAGTGTTAATGTTTGTTACATGGTTGCTCTTTAAAGTTTTTTGCATCCTTGGATATTATATCTTATGATGAGGGGTGTAGCGGAAAATAGCTTAGCCTATGTGTAATGAGCTACTAGAGGTATTGACTAAAGTTGAAGTCGTTGTGATCTTTAAGGAATAAATTTTTGGCATAGATGATTTTCTCTCATAGTAAGAGGTAGTGTTTCTTGAGGACAAGCAAAAGCTTTAAGTTGGGGTGTTGATGAGTGGTGATTTTACCACTCATTCACTGATACGCCCAAATTACAAATATCATTGTAAAGTGCAAGCGGTCACTATAAAATATAGAACCCAATTGGGTTGGGTGTCGAATCCCATAGGGAATACTGGGTTCACTAAGTGTTGTGATTGTTATTAGATTGTTGATCGAAGGTTCCAAAATGGAAGGGGTTTTTGATTTATCAATTGTAATCTAAAGTTTGTCCCAGAGAGTAATCCAAATATTGGCTGTATTGCAAAGAGTAATTTAGTAAGAGAAATAAAACTAGAATTATGGTTACCAAGATGCTTAAGCAACTAGGATTGTGAACTATTTTAGATTCCCAATGAACAATTCTAATTGCAAGTATAATTGAATTCTATGATTTACCCATTAGTTTCTTAACCTAAATGAGTAACTTATCCCTTAATTCTTTCAAACTTAAGGAACATATTATTAGTTCAACTATATTCTCACATGGGTTGATCCGGGTAAGGAATCTACCCTCGATCCAAAAGTTAAAGACTTTAGATTTATGTAAACCCTTTCTTTTCCCAACGAGCACTTTTCTATTTGAACAAGTGTTGTTCTTGGGTTCACTTTTAATGTTTACAACCAAGAAAAGTCATTAAAGTGAAGAAGAGTTTATGAAATATGAATTACTCATGGGAATCTACTACATTCACAACCCAAAATCAGTTTTTCACATCAAGGATCCCATAACCATAGTAATGGGAGCTTAGCCACACATTTTCACCCAAGAAAGATAAAAAACCATTGTTTTATTCATAAATTAATTCCAAGTTTACCAAAAAAAGTTACAATTGTTGTTCTTCAATCTTCAACAGAAAATATGATAAAGGAATCTAGATCCACAAATCTCCAATGAATCTTAGAGAAAACCTATGTAGCAAATGTCTCAAGTCCTGGACAAAACCTTGTATAAGAATAAAAGATCCCTAATAAAACCTAAAACTAGGTATTTATATGTTAACCCTTAAAAAGAATTTAAAATTCAAATAATATTAAATCTGCATCCAAAGTGACGGTCACAGTAGTGGTCCATCGCAAGACTAGCGGTCCTCCATTTGGTCCGTCACAGCTGATCCTGGATAATCTCTTTCTGGTTGATACTAACGGTTCACATGGTGGTCCATCACAAGAATGACGATCCACCATCTTGACCGTTGCTGGTGGTGCTAGAGAGTCAGGTTCTGGATAATCCAGACGTCTAGAGTAGTGGTCCATTGAAAGATCGACGGTCTACCAAGGTGGCCGTCGCTGAGCTTTCCAAAACACCTGGTTCTATTTATTTTTAATGGCCAAAGTGGTGGTCCATCACAGGACTGATGGTCCACCACATGGATCGTCGCTGGGTCATCACAGTTCATGGGTTCTGCCTCGATCTGACGGTTGTGTTAGTGGTCCGTCACAAAACTGACAGTCCACCATTTTGACCGTTAGAAGTGTTTTTCTGCTAATTTTCTGAGTCTTTTCCTTTAGTCAGCTCCTTACCCGGAAACACTAAAAACCAACATTAAATGCAACCTTGGTTGCTTGAAAACATGCAATTTTCCTAAGAAAAAGACAAAAAATATTTTGTCAAACGCCGATACATCAACACCCTAAATTTAAGATCACTACTTGTCCTCAAGCAACTTAGCATCAAATTGCAAATATGAACAATACAATGATGGGAATTTACCACTGAACCAATTCTCACATAACAATTCAGTTGTCATCCAAATAATATGGTTTAACATGTCAGAGTCTATATCCGGCATTGTTTCATATTTAATTCATCTACATGACATCGATACAAGTATCTACAGAGATCTACCAAATTAAGTATGACTCAAGTTTCCCTCACAGTCAAGGAAATCCACTCAATATCTTTTGTAGATACAAATTACAATTCTCTCACTCATCAAAGAAGTTGCAAACGTAACACATGCACCCATAGTCTTGCCCTTATAATCTAATGCCCCCCTATAGTTGATTTCCAAGATCAAGCAGGTCTTTTCTAGGCTTGTTCTAAGGTATCAAGCTAGGTTCAGAGGTCATTTTGGGCAAAAGTTACTAAAAGCTATGCTTTAACACTCTTTGACTACAAATTATTCTTACTAAGGCCATTGCTTTGCTGGCTCATTTACCCATTTCTCATACATTCATGCTTTACCATAATAGACCCCTTTTTTTACAAGCATCGGCCACCCTCAACTTATGCTGATGCCAAAAGTCAAAGTGCCTATTGTCTTAACTAAACCAGGGCCAAATACTTTAATTCAAATTCTAGACAACCTTTCCATTAGGTAGCTAATAGTCCCACAATAGCAACCCTCAACTTAGGTGTTTTGCCTAAGTTTAGATACACATTGCCCATTTTTAGGCCAGGGCCAAAGCTAGGAGTTAACAATTAAAAGAGAGTGAACTAGAATGTTTGGTGATGAAGAAATATTAACAAAGGCTCAAAGAAGGGTTCCAAAAAATGGACACTTATTTTTAGTGGGGTCAATTATTTGGGCTAAATGGACTAAAGGCACAAGGTGTCCTGCCATCACTTCCTATCCCATCAACAACAAAACAACATCAATTAAACTAGGAAAGTTTTAGGTACTATACTATATAAGAAGTAATACAAATACTCGCACACACAGTGGCAACTAAGTCACACCTATTCTACTATTCTTAAGATTTGCATCACATATTATGTGGATTTACAGGTTAATGCCAATTACAGATCCACTAATATTTAACCACATATTCTAGGAGAAAAAACAAATAGTTAAATGAAAACAGTTATAGTTAGATGCCAACATTATTCATCATCCGTATTAACAACAAGACACTAACACAAACAATACTTTTATTTTATGGCCCAACCTAAGAAACACAACAAGACTTAAAAACAAGAAAAAAGCAAATCTAAAGTTAAACCTAAATATGTCACTGCTTCTAGATAGCATATAGTAGGGGTCCATAATGTCGGCAATACGACCCCGTATGTACAAGTACCCCACCCCTACAGAAAAATACATGCATTGTCCTTAAAGCATAAATTAAACTACAAAGAAATGGGTATACTTGTATTGCGTCTTATTCATCTGAGGTATCTATAGTGTGGTAAGGCTCTTTCATCATCACCTCATTCAACGTTGGCCCCTATAGTGGTAGGGGCACTTAAAACCTTACCATCCTAGATCGCAGGAATCATCTCTCGAACTGATGCTGAACTTTGCCCCCTTGCTGGGGCAGCACTTGTAGATACTCCTATTGTTTCATAATCTTCTCTGTTATTTCTCTTTTTTTCATCTTTCCTTGATTTCTTTTAAGCTCTCTTCAGATCATACTGCTCTTTTTGCCCCAGTGTTATTTTTTCTCTCTTTCTCCTCTTATCTTCTTTCCTTACAACTCGCTCATCCATTTGCTTTTTTCTTTTGTATTTCATGGTTCTTCCCATCAGATCCACAATCCCTTCATCATCATCACTCACCACTAAGGTTAGGTCAAAAATAGTCTGCTGAGGTTGCCTTCCCTTCAACTCTGCTAGATCGGACTTTGCCTGCTCAAATTCATCCATGAGCTTTGCAAGATCAGGGAGGGACAATGCATCTAGCCTTCTGTTGATGCGATTCTCCAAGACGTCCATCCTAGCCTGAATATTTTGGAATGGACGGATTACCTCAGCTATAATTTTTTCAACAAAAGGCTTAAATTTTGATGCCCATTTATCTAACTATTTCTGAAACCTCTTTTACAGCTTTACTAATTTTGCAAAATTCTCCTGTGTAAACCTGTATTCGGCAAAGTCTACTCCGCCCAAAGATTATACAAAAACTGACCCTACAAAAGTACTTGGAGGCACATATTCTAGTGGCACATTAGTGGTGATGGGCAACGGCATACCTGCAGGAATTTCTATAGCATCAGGAGCTAGTGTAGATTGAGTCTGGTAAAATAGAGGCTTGGTGACACGCATCTCAAACTTTGAGTCATCTTTCAACTTCTCAATGTCTTGTCTATGTGTAGCCGATATTTTATTGTCAACTCTATGGATCAGGGGTACACCTGCCTATTTGCATAAATTAGTGATTAAGTAGGGGAATGGCAATGCATTGGATATCTTGTGTGCTCTGATGAATATCTCATCCGTAAAATCTAGCCAAAGTAAATCGACAACCCTGAAACAAATTTTGCCACCAATACAACTCTATGTTCATCAAAATTTCCATCCTGGCATCGGCCTTAAGCGAACAATGGCCCATAAGAACTTGGCCTTAAAACTAATGAAATACTTTAGAAACGCTCCCGTTGATTGGTCAACCAAGATAGGTTACCGTCATCAGTCAATAATGAAGCCACCCAAGGCCTTTATGTGGATGCATTTCACAACCTATATACAAAATCAGGTATAGCAGGGGGAGCCTTGTACTATGGCCCAAACAACATCCTATTGATTATTCAAGCTGAAATATTGATAGTGACTCCTCGGACAGGTATGGACTTTCTATTCGGCAAGATTACAACTGAAGTCCCCTTTGGACATTCCTTTTCTACTAGAGAAATATATTTGGCAAAGAATTCTCTTCCCCAATTTAGTTGATACGCTCCTATTTTCCTGCTCATCCATTCTAGTTCATACTCGTTGAAAAAATGTTCCAACTCAGCATATTCATGAAGCTCCATAGTCACAACCTGATGTTTCTCTGCAAATGGCCTTTTTATTCCTGTTGCTATAGGTGTCAATCCTTCATAGAATTTCTCTCATGCTCCCTCTATTTTCCATCTAATCACTTCTCGAACTTGAGGATCCTTACCCTTGATAGAGTTAGCATCCTCAGGTTTGGTATTTACATCTGCCGCTTCCATTTGTTCTCCCATATTAGTAGCTTTAGTTTCACCCTTAACAGGATCAGGTTGATTTGTAGCAACCATTGCCTTTTCTGTGCTTGAGATAGTACTGCTTGTGCTACTACCAATCACCTATTCAGACTAGGAGAGCGTGGAAGTTTCCCTTTCGCGTTGCCTGGTGTTGTATGCAAGTGAAAATTTGCTTCTAACCCTTTGGGATCTTTATCCTCTATTTGGTGGAAGCTTACGAGCCATAACGCCTGAAAAAGATGTAAGGAATTAGTTCACAGCACAAATATTATAAAACAGTGAAAGCTTAAACTTGACGGCCATACTGGTGGTTTGTCAGGTAACTGGTGGTCCACCATGTGGGTCGTCAGGTCCTATATAGAAGACTTGAAATTCTAGAGAGTTACGATGGTCCAGTTGTTGGTCCATCACAAAGTTGACAGTCCACCACTTCGGCTGTCGCATCTTAACGAGTGGGTGTCATTGCTAAGGTTCTTGCCACGGTCTATTTGGTGGTCCGTCCCAAAGTTGATGGACAACATTTCAACCGTCGCACTCCCTTCTTGAAACTCAAGATTTAATTCTGTATTTTTTCAAACACTTAGCATACCATCCTAATTTTTTTTAGCAAAAATTGACACCAATTCCATATTTATACATACAATTTTCACATCCTAATTTTTTTAGCAAAAATTGACACCAATTCCACATTTATACATACAATTTTCACACTTTTAAGTATACGAGTTACTCAGACTTCACCCACATAGAGTATATTATCATTTCAGACTCAAAACAAGTTAAAGTAAAAGAGGAAAACCAGATGAACTTTTATTAACAAACTAATTATTCATTTCATGTTGTATCATCTCAAAAAGAAAATACATAGAGGTGCTCATACCTTGATTTTGCAGATGTTACTCTTGTACTTGCTTGCAAATAGTGAAAACAAGCTTAACTTAAAACTCTACAATTGCTTTCAAGAATGTTTGAGATGAAGATAAAGAAAAGAGGTGCTTACTTAAATAGGGAAGAAAGGAGTAGATAGAGAGTTTTAGGAATAGAAAATGCCTTCAGATGCTTTGAATCCAAAGGAATTTTGTCAGTTGAAGAAGTTGAAAAGCGTATAACGTATGTAACCGCTCTTTTACCTCTTTAAAATCAATTGTGACACATACGGGTCACTTAAATAATAAATAATTTTAAACCAACCCAACCCAGTGCTAGGGTAATTTCGACGGCCTCATCGATGGTCCGTCGGACATGTAATGAACCACCAATAGTGTCATCGCTTCTTACCAGATCATGGTCACTTCATCTTACTTGCAACAGTCAATTGGACAGTCTACCAATTTTATGACGTTCCACTACTTTGACCGTCATTCCTTACCAAAACTTAAGCCACCAGCTTGATTTTTTTATGGTCAATTTGGTGGTCCACCAAATTTGTGGCGTTCCACTATTTTGACCGTTAACTTTATCTAGTGAATGAACTTTTCAGCATCTTTGTGACAGCGGAAATGTTGGTCCATCAGATGACTGGTGGTCCACCAAATCGGCCATCACTTTTTGTTCCAACAGCTCTAATTTTCACCCCCTTTTTCTAGTTGTATTACTTCTTTTTGCTGCATTATAAATCCTGCACACTTCACAAACACATCAAAAATGCACTAGAACAACACAATAATTTAACTAATGTTTTACAATAACACACCGTAGGTTGCCTCCCACTAGCACCTAATTTTAGTCACGGCACAACTTTGATATCTCAATTACTCAGACTTTATCGAGATAGAGTATTAATACTCCTTATCAAGTCTAATTGGACCGATATTCCATTTCAAATGTTGCCCAATTACCTTGAAGAGACTTCCATCTTCATTTTCAAGTTACACTACTCCAGATGAGTAGACTTCACTCACTTTAAATAGGCTGGACTATTTGAATTTAAGATTACCTAGAAACAATTTGAGTCTAGAGTTGAACAGAAGCACTAAGTCACCCCTCTGGAAATCATACTTTTCAATCCTGTGGTTATGGTACTTCTTCATTCTTTCTTTGTATAGATTAGCCCAATCATAAGCTCCAAGATAGAACTTGTCTATCTCATTTAGCTGCCCCAGTCTCATATTTGATACCTCATTCAATTCAAGTTAAGCCACTTCAGTGCCCATAATGCTTTATGCTCTAGCTTAATCGGCAAATGGCATGACTTGCCATAAACCAATTGGTATGATGACATACCAATAGGTGTCTTGAATGCTCTTTGATATGCCCATAAGGCATTATCTGATTTCCTAGACCAATCCTTCTTTCTAGCATTTATAGTCTTGGAAAGGATATCTTTGATTTCTCGATTAGAGACTTCCACTTGCCCACTGGTTTGTGGGTGATATGGTGTAGCCACTTTATGTTACTTAACTCCATATTTTTCCAAGGTAGCTCTAACATTTTATTACAAAAGTATGATCCTCCACCGCTGATAGAGGTACGTGGTATGCGAAAGTGAGAGAAGATTCTTTTCCTCAAGAATGCAACAACTCTCTTCCCTTCATTATCTGCTAAATCCACTGCCTCAACTCATTTTGACATGTAGTCAATGGCCACTAATATGTACTTCATCCCAAATGAGCTCACGAAAGGCCCTATGAAATCAATGACCCAGACGTCAAATAATTCTACCTCCAGTATTTAAGACATTGGCATTTCATGGTGCTTGAGATAGACCCTTGCCTTTGACATCAGTCACACCTTTTCACAAACTCGTAGGCATCTTTGAATAAAGAGGGCCAATAGTAGCCACTCTGAAGCACTTTCCTTGCATTCCGATCGTGTGTATGGTGACCTCTAACTGGGGAAGCATGACTCTCTTGCATTATACTCAACATATCTAATTCTGGGATGCACCATCTAATAATACCATCTGCATATCACCAAAAAATATATGGCTCATCCCAGAAGTAATGGTTCACATCGTGGAGAAACTTTTTCCCTTTGATGAATAAAAAGATTCTCTAGGATCACCTCGCTCACCACATAATTTGCAAAACCAACATACTAAGGTACTTTCTCATTAACAGAAACCAAGATTTCCTCATCGAGAAATGTATCATTGATCTTAAATTCATCTCTAGCTGTTTGCTCCCCTTCAAGCCTAGATAGGTGGTCCACAACTTGATTTTCACAACCCTTCTGATCTTTGACTTCAAATTCAAACTCTTGAAGCAGCAGCACCTATCTAATTAGCCTTGACTTCCATCCTTTTTTTCTGTCAAATATCAAGGTTGCGCAATCAGTGTGGACCACTACCTTGGTACCTATAAAATACGCCCGCAACTTTTCAAAGGCATAGAAAACTGCAAGAAGTTCCTATTTTGTGATGGTGTTGTTCTTTTGATCTCCATTCAACGCTTTGCTGGCATAATAGATTGGATGAAATAATTTGTCTTTCTTTTATCCCAGAACAGCTCTAAGGGAAACACCACTTGCATCACACATTATCTCAAATAGTTTTGACAAATCCGATGCAACTATAATAGGAGCATCAACCACCTTCCTTTTATGGCATTCAAATGCCTTTAAGCAATCTTCATCAAAGGAGAATTTGACTTCCTTCTCCAAAAGTTTACAAAGGGGGTTTGCAATCTTTGAGAAGTCCTTCATAAACCTCCTATATAAGCTAGCATGACCAAGGAAACTTCGCACTCCCTTCACTAAAATAGGAAGTAGAAGCTTCTCTATAACCTCAACTTTAGCTCGATCAACTTCAATCCCCTTCGCTAAAATTTTGTGTCCTAGAAGAATGACCTCCTTCACCATGAAGTGGCATTTTTCCCAATTAAGCATAAGATTGAACTCCTCACACCGCTGCAAGGCCCTACTCAGATTTACCAAGAATATCTCAAATAAATCTCCTACTACAAAAAAATCATCCTTAAACACCTCTAAAGTTTCTTCAACCTTATCTAACAAAATAGACGTCATGCACCATTGAAAGGTTATGGGTGCATTACACAATCCAAAGAGCATCTGCTTAAATGCAAAAGTACCATATGGGCAGGTGAATGTCATTTTTTCCTGATCCTCTAGGGCTATAGAAATCTGATTGTAACTAGAATAACCATCTGAGAAATAAT
>NW_025892941.1:0-1853 GCF_002878395.1 Capsicum annuum
CAAATCACTTCACCATTCACCATAGACACAAGGAAACACACACACACTGGGAGATCCTATAACCGACATAAACCATGTGAGCTACATAGAGTCCAACGTACAACCTACGTTGGGGAGAGCCATCCTATCCTTGCCATCGTAGTAGGACTATCGATATCAAATCCACACAAACTAGTGATCACTATATAAATCAGCCTCAAGCTCACTCCTACGGGGGTACGTAGTTCTAGAGAAGTAAGGTCGCTTTATACCTTCCGCTCGATGCTAAAGATTTCTCCCGGACATAGATCAGATTATTTCAAAGATAATCTATAACAAAATAATTTCAGTAATATATAAATAGACACCGGGAGCCATCATGCTTCCCATCTATCAAAATCAACCACATTGTGGATTTCTTTCACACTTGAGTTCAAAACAACTCCATTAAGATCAAAAGGTCAAATCATTCAAAATATCTCAAATCTTCAACATCAACGTGCTTATAACACACACTTTCTCAAAAAACACAATTTCCAATGGGGATTCACGACCCAAATATCAAAATCATGATAAATATCATTCAAGATTCATGCTTTTGTATCTCCACACATGTAAATTCATCTTTCAAAATCATAAACATCAAGATTTCATAATAATCATCATAAGATATGGGTTCATGCTTCAAATTCGTAAAAAAAAAACTAAATAAAAATTATGCCTTTGTAAAGAAAATTACTTTTGGGCACAAGAACGAAAGAGAGTTCTTGTTGAAAAACCCCACACACCTTGAATGATGAACTTTAGATCGATACTTGTTTTTGAGATGTTAATCGAGCCTTTGAATGATGGATCTTGGAGTTCTTGAACTAGGAACTTGGAATCTTGAATAAATTTGCAGAATTAATGGTGAAATTTGGAGGTTCTTGAAGTTGGATGTAGGAGCTTAGGGTTTTATTTTTGAGGGAATTTGATGAAATATATCATATAATGCTTCTAATAGGCTTTAATATAGGGTTTGGACGGATTTTGGGTGAGGATAAATGACCAAAACGCCCCTAAAAATCAAATAATTCTCGAATCTGTCCTTTGGTGGACTGTTTTGATAGTTTGAAGTAGATCAACCATAATGTTTTACTCCATTATCCAAATTGGATGAAACCAATTTCACTAGAAAGAGGACTCTCATATCTTTCTGTTGATATATAGTATCTCACCTAAATCATTATGTACGAGGAGTTGTGATCGTTTGAAGTTGACCTAAAAATTCTCTTTTGATAGGCTGAAGTAGATCGACCATAACTTTTTGCTTCTATAGACAAATTGGATGAAACCAATTTCATTGGAAAGAGGACTCACAGAGCTTTCCGTTGATATATAGTAAATCACCCAGATAATTACGTACAAGGAATTATGATCGTTTAAAGTTGGAGCAAAAATACACCAGGCCTCAGTACTTTTTTCTGCACGTTTTACTGTTCACTACTATTCATGGTTCGATCGGAATGTTCATAACTCGTCGCTCGGGTGTCCGTTTTGGATTATACACATATCGTTGGAACTTATTTGATACTCTACACAATGGTGGGTCATAATCTAAGACATTCCACACGGAAAATTTATAATTCATTCTAGAAGATAGAACCCAACACGTTTACGCACAAAATTTCAACGAAAAATTTCCTGGGGTATTATATCATCCCCCCTGGAAACATTCATCCTCAAATGACACTAGACATGCCAAGATTAGATAGGGAATGGAGCATACATCTGAAACCATTCATTAGATTCATCACCACATCGTTTCTCACTCCGAATGCAACATAGAATGCATAAATTCAAGAAACTACAGCTGAACACATAATAAATGACAG
>NW_025892942.1:0-1149 GCF_002878395.1 Capsicum annuum
ATTTATGAGTTTGAAATTTAATTATCCTGAAATTCCCAATTCATGGCCTCAAATGGCTGAGCTTTTAGATGCTTACAGGCCGGAGTTTCATAGCAAGGTGGTTACATAGAATAAACCTCCACGAGGATGGTGGAAGTGTAATACAGATGGTGCGTCTAGAGGTAATCCAGGTTATAGTTCAGCAGCCTTTTGTGTGAGAGATAATTATGGAGAATTCTTGGCAGCAAAAGGTATAAAATTAGTAGACCCTACTAATTTAGTAGCTGAGGCCATCGCCATTAGGGAAGGAATTCATTACTGGGAAAAAGAATATTCAGATATTATTGTTGAAACAGATTCTTTGGCCACGATGAATATTATAAATGGTATCTGGGAAGTTCCTTGGAGTGTAACAATGACCTCCATTAGAAGGCTATCAACACTCCTTTAGGGAGAAAAATACTCTTGCTAATTATTTTGCTAACCTAGTTTTTGATTTTGCAGGTACCTATGAAATCTCCCAAGCTATGCATGCAAAACTCTGGTGGAGATTCAAAACACAAAATTCTTTATGGTTACATTATATGTGGAATAAATATTGTAAGAAGCATCCTCCAACTCTAGTACGATGGAAAGGTGGACCCTAACAATGGAAATTCATGCTCCAAAGTAGGGACTGTATTGAGAAATATTTGTGGTGGGAACCTAAAAGGGCTTCATCTATTGTATGGTATGATAATTGGACTAGTTTGGGACCTTTACGCACTCTTTAGTCAAATATTTCTTCGTCCTATCCTTTGATTGATATTGAAGTATTTTGAAGGATGCATGATGGGATTACATAGAGATGGAAAACCATGTGCCAGTCCATATTGTTGATTTTGTTAAACAACATATGAATTGTGTCAGACAAAGTGATGGGAGTGATAAACCTTGGTGGCTTAAAACTAGATCTGGAAAGTTTTCAGTCAGATCTGCTTGGGAACTGCTGAGAAAGAAAGTTCAAACCTCTAATTATTTCAAGAAGATTTTAGATTAGAGGCCTACCTTTTAAAATTTCTTTTTTTTTGGTGGAGAGTGTGGACTAATAGAGTTCCTGTGGCTGCAACTTTAGCAAAATGGAACCCTAATATCTCTCAATTATGCTCATGTTGTTCGAGGCAGGAAAAT
>NW_025892943.1:0-2193 GCF_002878395.1 Capsicum annuum
CCTCTCAATGATGTAGTTGTAAGGTTTAACTTAAGTAAAAGATTTGAGGTTGGGAGACCATGATCATGAGATTAACCCTATGAATCAATAACCACGACAAGAAAGTTAACGAATAAAGTTCAATAGCATAGTATGATTGTTCAAAGTGCATTACCCTAGTTTTTCTCCTATTGATTATTCCAAGACATTTATTTATGCATTGTTTACTTTTTTTAATTTCTAATATTCAAAACTCTTATTGGTTACCTTTGCATCAATTAAATCAAAATTGTGAACTAGAATAGAACAATTATTAAATCTAGTCTCCGTAGGATCGATACTTGTATTTGTGAAGACCAATTTACTACTTGATAAGAACACGTACACTTGCATGAGATCTTCGGAGATGTAAAGTTTTTGGCACCATTTTCGGGGACTTGTTATTTAAAAATTGTTTATTTTAGTGTTACTTTTTGATTTAGTTGGTGTTTTTATGCTTGGTCCTGCTTTTGTGATTGCAGGAAACAAGTTTAAAGGTTAGGAATCTGGCAAGGTATAAGGATAAGGTTGAACCAAGCCCCGAACCTAAAAAATATTTTCATTAATAAAGGAGATACACAATATGTCTCCCGTAATATCCGCAAATACAATAAGACTAAGTAGCTCTTGCTCCAATGTCTGAGGAACAAGCAGCCAGCAGGACAGTAAAAGAAGTGGAAATCCTACTTCCAACCAATTTGACCTCCCTATTTCAGAATCCAAAATCAGGAGGCAATTTTGAGCTCAAATAGAATATGGTAAAATTTCTTATCAGTAGTGGATATTTCACAAGGCTCTCACACGAAGATCCACATGTCCACTTGCATGATTTTCTAAAAATCAGGGATAAATTCATCCTGATGGGCATAACTCCAAATTATGTGAGGATGACACTTTTCTCCTTTCTCTGTTGGGTGGAGAAAAAAAGTGGTTGGCTGCGAACCAGGCAAATTCAATCACTTAATGGGAGGATTTGACTAGAAAATTTCTTATTCAGTTTTTCCCATTTAGTAAGCCTTCAAGATTTGCTAATGAGATTGTATGCTTGAAACAAAAGCTAGATAAGAATCTCTATCATGCTTGGGAGTGGTTCAAGGAGCTTCTTTGGTACTATCCACATCATCCATAGTCTAACGAGGTACTTGCTCATACGAGGTACTTGCTCATACTTTTGTAGAAGTACTTTATCACAATACAAAGATTTTACAAAATTCAGCCGTAGGTGGTAAATTGCTAGAGTTGAATTATGATGAGCTATACACATTGTTGAACCGCATAGCACAAGGAAATATTAAGTGTAATTCATATGCTAGAAGTACCATGAAAAGAATTGCAGATGCATTAAAGGTGGACCAATTTTTAGCCATATCAGCGGAGGTTACAGCGTTGCAAAATATAATACACACTCAGCTCAGCAGCCTGAAATTAGGAGTTTCATAGACCACAGTAGAAGTCACTACAGTTCAGCAAGCTAGTGGTTGGTGTGAGATTTGTGAAAACAGTGGCCATTCTGCAGCCATGTGTGCTTCAAATCTAGAATCAGTGATGTATGTAGACAATGCTCAAAGGATGAATTATGGTAATGCCTACAAGATGAAGTGGAAGAATAAGACATGGTACAATCAACAATAACATATTCATCAACCCTAAGCATAGGGGAATCAGTCAACTAGCAACATGGAAGAGATGTTGAAGCAACATTTAGTAAATCAAGAACAGTTAACTACAGATATTAAAAATTCATGAGCCAGTCAAAGAATTTTAGAGTTGTAGATTGGGCAGTTACAGTAGGCATTGAATACTACACCTTAAGGTGGTCTACCGTCATATATAGAAAATTAAAAATAAGTTATGGCAATCACATTGAGGGGTGGTAAAGAGCTTTAAGGAGAACCTCCAAAGGCAACTAAGGATGTAGATGCTGATGTGTTGACATAAATGGTTTTTGAAGATGTTATTATAAAATCAAGAAAGTCTGAGTTCATGAAAAATAAGGTTGCTAAATTAAAAGAGAAGAAGATGCCGCCACTACCCTTCCTTTAGAGGCAACTTAAATCGAAGAAGGGTGCAATGTTTAAGAAGTTCTTTGATACATTCACAGAACATTACATTAACTTACCTTTTTTAACGTTTTACAGGGTATGCCTTAGTATGCCATGTACTTGAGGGATGTGA
>NW_025892944.1:0-7783 GCF_002878395.1 Capsicum annuum
TGGAATTCTCGGGAGATCATCTGGAAAAACTTCTGCGAATTTATTTATAATGAGGATAGACTGAAGAGGAAGACTTTAGGCATTGGAATCTTTAAATTGAATAAGATGGTATAATAAGCA
Source organism: Capsicum annuum (assembly GCF_002878395.1). Taxonomy (NCBI): domain Eukaryota; kingdom Viridiplantae; phylum Streptophyta; class Magnoliopsida; order Solanales; family Solanaceae; genus Capsicum; species Capsicum annuum. The sequence continues at coordinate 121 of NW_025892944.1, forward strand.
ACCCTTGAAAATAAGTTTACGGGCTCTAAGATAATATATGAAGTTCCCTCTAGGTGCTAAAGAGTGCCCTTCGTACTTTATTTCTGGCTTATTCAGAAAAAAAAAGGTAACCTATTGGGTTCTACAGTCTAGTATGGAATAACACAAATGGAGCAAGTCTATCCCAAGGATAGAATCAAAAGCAACTATATCAAGTTCAATGAGGTCTTCCATAGTAGCCCTACGAAGAATAGACATACCACAATTTTTATACACCCTTATAGCCATAAAAAAATCATCTACCAGAGTGGAAACAGAGAAAAGTTCAGCAATCACATCAGGCTCAAACTTAAAACCAATAGCCACATATGAGGTCACATAAGATAAAGTAGACCCAGGATCAAGCAACACATATACATCACGGGAAAAGATTTGTAACATACCGGTGACTATGTCTGGTGAGGCTTCCGCCTCCTGGAGATTAGTCAAAGCATACAACCAGTTGCGATCACTCCAGGTAGCAGAAGTGGCGCCCTTTTAAGGTGGTGGTTGTGTAGAAGAGTTTTCCTGTGTAAGACCCCATAAAATCCTAAGTCCGAAATTCATCTCATTTGGATTACAAGCTTCAAGACATAGAGAATTTTTACAAGTGTTCAACACTTAGTCTCATTTTAGACCTCCAAACTTTGGGGATTTATTTAATGACCTTCTTGACCTTTGTTTTTGGATTTTCAAGTTGCGTTGCAATGGGGCAAGGTCATAGTACATCTTGGGTAGGTTTTGGAATTTTTCAGATAGTGTAAGGGTGAGTTTGGATGTTCAAAACAGTAGCTCGGGGCGATAAGCCCACGTCACCCAGGCTAGAGCACTGCTCTAGTCCAAGCGATACCCTGGCTAGTCTGGTGGACTTGCCAGGCGACGCCTGCTAACTCCGGTGCTGCCCAGCTTTTTTAGCACCCCACCTTCATATTTTTAAGGGCTTTTTGGTCATTCTCCACCCATATATAAGCTTGTTAACATGGGATTTGAGCTTCAAAACACCAAAATATAGTGCTTTTGTTGATTTTATCTCTAGAACAACCAAGAAAAAGTGTAGGGTTCAATTGGAGGTTTCAAGTTTCAAGCAAATTCAATCGTAAATTTCACGAATTCTTAATCTAAGGTATGTACAGTGTTCATCCATGGATCCCTTTCGTCCGTGGAGTTAAAGAATCAATCTTTAAATACTAAATCATAATTTTTTTGTGGTGATATGATTTTATTCATGTTGGTGGTTGTTGTTTGTGCTATAGAGTAGTAATTTGATGAATTTCCATGAAGGTTATGATCATGTAGTTGGAACTTGTGAATTTGGGTGGTTTAATGTGGTGTAAATTGTTAATACACCTATGCCTTAAAAGAGTGCATGCAAGGTATTTGATAAAATGCCTAGAATGTTATAAACCAAGTTTCCATGATTCAATAGTATCTAAATGGCAAGCCAATGTTAACCATCATAATTTGATATGAATTCCATGCCCTATGCTTTATGATTTCACATGAATTCCACATTATTGTTATGTGTTATGGTTGTAGTATGGAATGAGCATGTTATTGAAGCTATGCAAGTATGTACATGTGGTATGAATTCCCTTTCCTATGTATAAGATGTTAAGCACTATGATTAGTATGAAATCCCCTAATTATGATATTATGAATTGTGGACTCTAATCTTGTGATCAAGCTAGTCGTGTGTGTTAGTTTCCTTCTATCAAGTTCTGGGGATATTTATACCCAAAAATTATAGTTGTGTGCCTAGAACCATGTCATGTAGTAACGATAATATCGGTCAAGCCATAATCTATAGAATTCAATCAGTCATGTGACTTAGGAAACCTCAGAAATCTTATGATCTCAGTTAACTCTCAGATAGTAGTACTATTCTGTCATTGAACAGAAGTCAGTTACTTAGTCCATGTACAATCAGTTAACTTAGGTTTAGTCTCTTCAGATGGGAGTAGAAGTTAGTACCAAGTGAACCCAAGGATGGGAACTCACCTACCAGTTTAGGGTGTGATTCTTAGCAGTCATCCTTGTGTTCCAGAACTATGTAGCCAGAGTAGGTTGAGGCATCTTAACCTGTCAGATTAGGGTTGATGAGGTGGATTAACCTATTAGATTAGGATTCCCACCATTCACATTTGAGTACCTACCAAAAAAGGGTCACTCACAGCTGTCCTTACTAGTAGTGCAAAATTGACACCCCTCCAGTCGGGGCAGAGATTGGACCCCAACTTAGATATATACGTTATTGGGGAATGTCGGTTAAACAAATACCTCCCATAGTTTTAGAACCAGTCTCAGTAAAAGAACTCAGACAGTTCTTCAAATATCAGTATACCAGGATTTTTAGATACAGTCAAATTCAGTTATAGTACGGAGCTCAGATAGTTCTATTAGATTCAAGATTGTTAGACCCAGTTACCCATGTTATCAAAACAACAGTTTTAGCCATGTCAGTTATCAATAAACCATGTATTAACATACAGATCTAGATATCACATAATTGTGATATCAGTTACTATGCATGCATATTTGTAATCTTACGTTCATATCAGTCAGTTAGCATTATTCATGCATGTAAACCCTTTACATTTACCCTACCTCACTCGTATACTCAGTACTCCAGTGATACTGATGTATTTGCGCTATGGTGCTTTCTTTTCATGTTACACCATAGGTTCAGAGACACGAGTCCCAGATTAGCAGTAGCATTCCAATCACAAAGGTGCGGTGAGTCCTCATCCATTTGAGGATGATATTATTTTATTTCATTTATTATTTCAGCTTAGTTTTACTAGATGGAGTTATTTGGAGACATATTTTTTCAACTTCTTATTCAGACAGTATTTAGAGGCTTTCAGATTTAGTTCAGATTTGATTCAGTTTTCAGTTGTTTTAGGTATCTTTCACCCATATGGATATTATTATATTTTGATAGATTCTTTATTTAGTTGAACCTTATGGCCTACATGTTTGTATTTTCTGCATTATTATGTATATATTGTAGTGCACAGGTATAGATATCAGTCATGGGTTAGATTGTGGTCCTTCGAGATCATAAGCACCGTGTAGCACTTTGGTTTAGAAAATCAGGGTGTTACAAACTTGGTATCAGAGCCTAAGGTTCAATAGAATCCTAGGAAGTCTGAAAACTGCACCTAGTAGAGTCTTGTACATGGTTGTGTTGCACGCCACATTTATGTGAAAGAGGATATGAGATGTTTTAGGAATAGTTTCCCTTATTTTAGTATTCATGTCGTGCTAGTAATCATAATCTTAAGTTAAACTCTTAGTCTAATCCGTTCTTCTCTTATTTCAAAATATGGCTCCAAAGAGAAGAAACCAGCCAGCTCCTCAGCCCGAAGAACCTTTGGGCGAACATGTTTCTCATGCAAAGTTTAGAGCCACATTCACCATACTTGCTTAGTCTGTGGATGCCCAGAATGAATGGCCACCAATTATTCTGGCCAATCTAGTGGCTAATTCCACAGTAGCTAGGATTCGAGACTTTACTCGAATGAACCCTCCATCTTTTGTCGGGTCTAAGTTTGATGAAGACCCTCGGGAATTCATTGACTAAGTCCAGAAGGTCATAGACATCATGGGAGTTACTTCTGTTCAAAGTACCAAGTTAGCCACATACCAGTTATAGGATGTTGCTCACACTTGGTAAAACTAGTGAAAGTCTGAGAGGTTTAGGATTTAGGTCCTATAGAGTGGGAGGAATTTGTCATGACTTTCTTAGACAAATTATTTACCCAAGAGCTGAGGGAGGAAAAAGTTCTTGAGTTCATCAAACTTAAGTAGGGAAATATGACGGTTAAAGAGTATTCTCTCAGATTTACTAAGTTAGCCAAATATGCCCCTCATGTGGTTGCAGACTATAGGGCTAAGATGATTAAGTTCATGTCAGGGGTGAATGATAGCATAGTAAATGAGTATAGGTCTGCGATGCTGAATAGTGATATGACTTTAGCCAAGCTCATGACCCATGCTCAACAGATAGAAGTGCAGAAGGTTAGGACTAGGGAGAGGCAAAATAAGAGAGCAAGGTCAGGTAGTTTTAATTTTGCTCAACCCAAATTCGAGGGAGAAAACCGTTTGTAGTTTCATCCCAAGTTAGCAGCTCCAACTCCTTCCTCTGCCAGTAGCCCATTGCCAAAATTTAGAGGCAGCAACAGAGAGATAGAGAACCAGGCTTTAAATATCAGGGTAGTGTTAGCAGTACCCAAACAAATCCTCTTTGTTATACCTGTGGTAAGAACCACAAGGGTCTTTACAGATCTGGTAGTGATTTCTATTTTGGTTGTGGCAAGCCAGGCCACAGGATTAAAGAGTGTCCGCAGTCAGGTCTATAGGGTCAAAAAAATTATTCCATAGCTCAGTCCGATCCCCCAAACCAGTAGGGTACTACTTCCAGTGCTATTAGTGGGCAATGCCCAAACAAACTCTACGCTCTTCAAACTCGATAGGATCAGGAAAATTCTCCTGATGTTGTTACTGGTAGTTACAGATTTTTCATGTTCATGTTTATGCTTTGCTATACTCGGGCATATCCTTGTCTTTTGTTACTCCTTACATAGTAGGCGATTTTAGAATCAGTCCTGAAGTTTTAGTAGAGCCCTTTTTAGTCTCTACCCCAGTGGGTAAAACTATCATAGCTCGGTGGGTATACAGGAACTGCCCGATTATGATATTTCAGAAAGCCACATCAGTAGATTTAGTCGAGTTAGAGATGACTAATTTTAATGTCATTCTCGACATGGATTGGCTTCATTCCTGCTATGCCACAGTCGACTACATAAACTGGATAGTTTAGTTTCAGTTCCCGAATGAGCCCGTCCTAGAGTGGAAGGATAGTACTTCATCGTTCAGGGGTTAGCTTGTTTCCATGGGTAGTGTTTCTCACGTAGAGGATAATAAGAAGAAGATAGCTCAGGAAATCTATCAGCTTGCTAGACTAGCCATTCGCTTAGTCGAGTCTTTAGAGGGTGTTGTATGTGTTCAGCGTAGCTCAGAGTCATCTCCACTTTCTGAGGTAAAAGAAAAGCAAGACAAGGATCCTAGCCTTGTCAAGCTAAAAGAGTTAGTTCAACATTAGAAGGTAGAGGTTTTCTTCCAAGGGGGAGATGGTGTTCTTCATTGTTAGGGTCGTCTGTGTATTCCAGGTGTAGATGACTTGAGGCAGCAAATTCTTGTAGAAGCGCATGGTGTGCTATACTCTATTCATATAGGGTTCACTAACATGTACCGCGACTTGTAGGAGATCTATTGGTGGATTGGAATGAAGAAAGATATTGCAGAGTTTATGGCTAAGTGCTCTATATGTCACCAAGTTAATATAGAGCATTAGAAACTTAGTGGTTCCATGCAGGAGTTGACCATTCCTACTTGGAAGTGGGAAGAAGTGAACATGGACTTCGTGATGAGTTTGCCTTGCATTCGTCATTAACATGATTAAGTTTGGGTCATTGTAGACAAAATGACCAAGTCAGCCCATTTCCTTCTAGTTCGTACTTCTTATTCAGTCGAGGATTATGCCAAACTCTATATCGGGAGTTGGTCAGATTACACGGTGGTCCATTATTTATCATCTCAGACAGTGGTACCAAGTTCACCTCTTACTTTTGGAAAGCATTCTAAAAGGGTCTTGGTACGCAAGTTCATCTCAGTACTGCCTTTCATCCTCAGATAAATAGTCAAGCAGAGAGAACCATTCAGACTCTTGAAGCTATGCTAAGGGCGTGTGCAGTTGATTTCAAGGGAAGTTGGGATGACCACTTGCCTTTGATTGAATTTGCATACAATAATAGCTATCATTCTAGTATTCAGATGGCTTCATTCAAAGCTCTCTATAGTAGGAGATGTAGATCTTTAATCGGTTGGTTTGAAGTTAGTAAGGCCTCAGTTATAGGTACTAACTTAGTATTCGATGCCTTAGAGAAAGTTTAGTTGATCAGAGAGAGACTTCGGGCTGCTTAGAGCCGACAGAAGTCTTATGCAAATATTTGTAGAAAGGATCTCGAGTTCGAGGTCAATGACTATGTCTATCTCAAGATCTTTCCCATGAAGGGAGTGAAGAGGTTCGGCAAGAAAGGGAAACTCAGTCCCCGCTATGTCGGTCCCTTCAGAATTCTCAATTGCTTCGGCAAGGTAGCTTATGAGCTCGAATTGCCTTCAGTTCTAGCCTCAGTTCATCCAGTCTTCCATGTCTCTTTGTTCAAGAAGTACATAGGTGACCCAGCAGTTGTAGTCCCTATTCAGAGCATTGATGTTCATAACAGCCTCTCTTACGAAGAGATTCTAGTTGAAATATTAGAGTTTCAGACTCGTCGATTGAGGAACAAAGAAGTCCCTCTAGTTAAGGTTCTTTGGCAAAATCAGTGTCATGAGGGGGCTACTTGGGAAGCATAAGTAGATATGCATACAAAGTATCCTCACCTCTTCTCTGCCAATTCAAATTAGGCCCAAGGTAATAGTCCTTCTTAAGCTTATTCAATTTTATGTTCATGCTCCCTGTATAAGCTTGGTATCTATTACCATTGCATACTTAGTCATGCATTCATGTATTAACTCAATCATACTATCATGCATCAGCTATGCATTTTGAGAAACTCAGTTTATCAGAACACACAGTCACGCATCTATGTATCAGTTATCCATGCATCAGATATGCATGAGTTCAGTATATTTAGCATGTCAGTCATGAGATCAGATTTCAGTCATTTCCGTTCAGTTCATGTTCAACTTGTCTTGTATCCCCTCTTAGTTGATTCTCATTCAAGGATGAATGTTCCCAAAGGGGAGATATTGTAAGACCCCGTAAAATCCTAAGTCCGAAATTCAGCTCATTTGGCTTTACAAGCCTCAAGATAGAGAGAATTTTTATAAGTGTTCAACACTTAGTCTCATTTTAGACCTCCAAACTTTGGGGATTTATTTCATAACCTTCCCAACATTTGTTTTGGGATTTTTAAGTTGCGTTACGATGGGAAAAGGTTGTAGTACATCTCAGGTAAGTTTTGGAATTTTTTGGATAGCGTAAGGGAGAGTTTGGATGTGCAAAACAGTAGCTCAGGGTGATAAGCCTGCGTCGCCCAAGCTAGAGAACTGATCTAGGCCAGGCAACGCCCTGACTTGTTCGGTAGACTTTCCAGGCGATGCCTGCTAACTCCGGTGCTGCCCAGGTTTTTCAGCACTCTACCTCAGTGTTTTAAGGGCTTTTTGGTCATTCTCCACCCATATATAAGCTTGTTAACACGGGATTTGAGCTGCGAAATATCAAAATAAAGTGATTTTATTGATTTTCTCTCAAGAACAACCAAGAACAAGTCTAGGGTTCAATTGGGGGTTTCAAGTTTCAAGAAAATTCAACCGTAAATTTCATGAATTCTTAATCTAAGGTATGTGCAGTATTCATCTATGGATCCCTTTCATCCGTGGAGTTAAAGAATCAATCTTTAAATACTAAATCATGAATGTTTTGTGGTGATACTATTGTATTCATGTTGGTGGTTGTTGTTTGTGCTATAGAGTAGTAATTTGATGAATTTCCATGAAGGTTTATGATCATGTAGTTGGAACCCATGAATTTTGGTGGTTTAATATGGTGTAAATTATGAATACACCTATGCCTTAAAGA
>NW_025892945.1:0-1209 GCF_002878395.1 Capsicum annuum
CATTGAAAGATATGCTTTGTGCTTGTGTGATTGACTATGGTGGTGGTTGGGTTGACGACGTGGCTCTTATAGAGTTTGCTTATAATAATAGTTATCACTCTAGAATTTGTATGGCTCCTTTTGAGGTATTATATGGTAGGAGGAATTGTTATCCTATTGGGTGGTATGAGATTGGTGAGGGTAAGTTGTTTGGCCCTGATTTGGTTCACCAAGCCTTGGAAAAGGTGAATGTGATTCATGATAGGTTGAAAGCCACTCAAAGTCACTAAAGGTCCTATGCAAATATGAGGCATAGGGAGTTGAGTTCAAAGTTGGCAATTACGTGTTCTTGAAGGTATCTCCCATGAAGCGAGTCATGCAGTTTGGTAAGAAAGGGAAGCTTTGTCCCCGATATGTTTGTCCGTACTTGGCCAAATGAATATGGATGATTGGTAAATGGTTATGCAAAGGCCTTGTTGGCCATATAATTATTTAAATGGTAACCTTAGTGGTTTAATTGGCCAAAAAGGTTTGAGTCCCTAAATATTAAATTGATTAATGCCTTTACGAGAAAATGGGTTCGGGTCCCTAAACTTTGTATTAAATTGGAGTCTTTGTTAGATAACAGGTTCAAGTCCCAAAGTGAAATGAATGATTGATTGATTGATAATGGTAATGGCATGTGGAATGCTTGCAAGTGGTATTGGTATGACAATATCAACGAATTGCCTTTGGTAAGTAATTGTCATAAAGATTGTGCATGTGAAATTATCGTTTAAAATTTGGCTTTAAAGCGGGATGTATAGCCAAGTCATGAAAGTGGATTCCAAAGGACTAACACTGGAAACTGCAGTAGTCAGAGTGGATATCTTTATGACTGGGTTATTCGAGTCTCTCGAATGAATTTATAAATGGGAGATTTTAGTCCCCCATGATATATGTATTTGTGCTTAAGTCACCCCTATTATGCGGGGAGGTTCAAGTCCCCCATATAGGCATATACTATTACGAATATTCTCTAGTTTGTGCGGTACATGTACTGGGGCCCTTCTAGCTAGACGAGAGTTGGTCCCATATAGCTCGTACGTGCCTTGTTATATGAAGGTTATGCTACACAACCTAGGTTAATGATTTTAATATTCATGCTAATCTTATTCCTTATCTTAGCATAGTGTATATGTATGTGTATGTATTGCATTGGTTATATTTATTTGTTGATTGGTTTTGAAC
>NW_025892946.1:0-5958 GCF_002878395.1 Capsicum annuum
AAGGATGTTGCTTACAAGATATGGTTGGTATGATGACACTATTACTCATAGCCTTGGTTAATAATAAATGGAATTGGTGGTTTGGTTGTGTGCTAATTTTTTTATTTAGGCAATAATGGCGGAGTGTGATATATAAACATGAAGGTGTGAGTCCAATAGATGGACACTAGAAACTCATGTTTGCTGACATGAGGATTGGGCATGGTGACCACATATATAATACTTATGGGATGCAAGGTAATCCCCTAAGTTACACTTGTATATATTTATCATAGAGAGTGAAGGTGACACAGGAATCCACTACTCCTATGGTATCTTTGATTCGTACGGCTATACGCATCGGGGCACGTTCAGGGGGTTACACTAAACACATATAGCCCATACATGGTTCTATGATGTTTTAGCTATAAATACCCAAGTTAATGGTTTTAAGACATGCTAAACCCGATTCCCTCTATTGGCATGGATATATATATATTTATGTATGGTTGTGTATACATATGGTTAGTTACTATGTTTTAAAGGTTGGCATTACTTTATTCTTATTCTGAGTGCATGCTAGTGTTGACTTGCTAACTTATCCTTAGGCGCTGTTTCCCCACACGATATAGGAATCGACTATTCTACTCCTCCTTCTCTGTGATTAAATTTTGTATCAGCTTGTATTGGATTGAAGTGGTGAGTTTCCATATTTTAGAAGGGTCCATTTCACGTCATGGATATCGTTACATACTTTGGTAGTTTTATAAACTATGGTTTTGGTTATGGTCGGGGGCATGTCCGGACTTGATATTATTTTACTTTTGGTTATAGGCTCTGCAGGACTACTATGGATTGGTATGGGCGGTGCCAGTTATGGTGTCAGCCTTGGCATTGGGGATGACATCATCGGACTATATTTGATTTGTGATTGGTTCATTTTTTTTGATTATATATCTATAAACATATTGGGTTTTAGTCATGGTTTGGTTGGTTATTGGATGAATTGACTTGGTTGGGTTGTATTAGAAAATTGACCTATCCAAAAGCCAATATATCTACAAATACGCTATCTTGTTATATGTTTGGAATTCATCTGCCTTAGGGTATGTGTATGAAGGTAAGGTTGGGTATCGGGGGTAGCCCCCAGTTCTAGTTGGACTTTGGATGCCCATCATGAAAAGGCCTCGATGAGGTCGTGTCAAGTTTGTATCAGAGCTTTAGGTTCATGGTCAATTAGTAGCCTACAAAGCCATGTTGAGTAGAGTCTCTTTTAAGGGCGTGTAGCATGCTACATTTATAAGAGAAAGGCTGAAAGGCATTTATGAATATTTCTTTTTCTTGTGTTCAATTTTCAATCTTGGAGTCTAAGTCCTGGAATCTTCTATAATCCCTATTTGTTTGCTTTTTAGATCATGCCTCAATGATCTGATACGTATGAAAACTCCTCTGTCCTAATTGGGGACAATGTTGATGGGACATACTCTACCCATGTGATCCATATTCAGCCAAAAGGTTTAGTCCTTGATCTTTCTTGAGTTCCATCGGTTCCCTCCAGTCCTCCATAGGCTAATGTAATGAATGCGGTGTTTTGTTAGTCGATTCATATGATTGCAAAATTTGTAGCTTCTCAGGCTGAGCATGGTGCATCTTTTATTCTATCTTTTGAAGCCACAAGGGTTGGCCAATTCATGAGGATGAGCTATTCAAATTTGACTAGTGTTAATATGGACAAGGATCCTCAAGGTAATCTGGATGAGATGGAAAATATATTTCAGGCTATACATGCCACGATTGTGTAATAGGTGAAGTTTGCTGCCTATCAACTGAAGGAAGTGGCGTACCAATGGAACGAGGAATAGGATTGGGCAAGGGGTGAGGTTGATGAGTCATCTTTGTGTTTCTGTAATGTATTTATGGATAGATTATTTTTCTAGATTATAATGAAGAAAAAGTAGAGGAATTTATTAATATGAAACAAGGAAAGATATCGGTCATGGAGTATGCCCTGAAATTTCAATAGTTGTGTCGATATGCTTTGGAGATGGTGTCTGATATGACGGCCCAAATAAGAAAGTTCACTTTAGGACCGTCTCGTGTGTTGCTCCTTGAAAGAAAGACTGCATTGCTGATAAAGGACATGGATATATCTAGGTTGGTTATTCATATGCAGTAGGTGGAGAAGAAAAAGAAAAAGTAGGCTTAGATTATGGAAAGACAGGTGAAGAAGTTTAGGTTTTTTGAGCAGAATGGTGGGCAGTAACAATGTAACACCCAACATTTTTGGGCTAGAATTCAAACCGTTGTTCCTAAGTATACAGACTTAAACCTAATTACTCTATGCGTATATATATGTGTGATTATCAATTCCATAGTGTGGGAATTTATTTGTATAAGAATCTAGGTCATAAAAACCTCCTTACTGAAAAACGAGTTGAGGACTTTTCTATTAATAAAGTTTTAACGGACGCTCAAACTAGGGTCCAGATTAGATGAGTGTATCTCCTATAATTTTATGATTCGGATGTCTTACAATAAATCAAATGAAAGGTCTTAGAATCACCTTTCCAAGGCATCTAGTTTCACCTTAATCCGTTATTGGAGTGGAAAGTTATGCTCATTTTACCTCATTGTGTTCGTCTATCAACAAGGTGACGACTTGAGGTGATAAGGCATCAACTAAGTGATGAGCTATCAACCTCATCATCAGCCTTAACTAGAAGGTGATCAAATTCTGCTACATAGTGACGACATGAGGTGATAAATCATCAACTAAGTGATAAGCTATTGACCTCATCATAAACTTTAACTGTTCTGGCTACAAGGTGATGACTTGAGGTGATAAGCCATCAACTAAGTGACAATCTATCAACCTCCTCATCAGCCTTAACCAAAATATGATCAAATCCATCTATCAGGTGACGACTTGAGGTGATAAGACATCAACTAAATGACGAGATATCAACCTCATCATCAACCTGAATTAGCAAGTGTCCAAGTCCATCTATGGGTTGATGACTACGTTGATAAGCCATCAACTAGTTGATAAGCTATCAACTAAGTCATCAATTGAAAAATATTGCAATTTTTATTTAATTTATCTAGGGTTATTTTGGTCTTTTTCTAACCTCAAACCCTACCCCTCCATGACTTAAATCATCAAATAGGCATTATTAGCCATTACTAGTCAGTTTTAAATGTCATTAATCCTCTCCATTCCCAAGAACATCAAGATTAGGGTTTTCTCTCAAGTAATCTCTTCAGTCTTAAAATTCAAGTCTTCCTTAAATGGAAAGAAATTCCAGGTATGTGGGGTATCCACCAATGGGTCCCTTCTACCCATTGAGCCCAAAAACCCTATTTTAGTTTAAAAGTATGAATCTTACCCTATTTTATAAAATTATCCATGAAAACACATGAATTTAAATCATGAACTTCTTAGTAAATCAAATTCAAGCCATTTCAACATGTGTTTTCATGTTATTTAAGTCACTTCATGTTTAAATTACAATTTCCCTCGTCTTAATTCCCTTGATTTCATAATGAATCCTCAAGTTATGAATTAATCCATGCAAATATGATGTTTTCTCATGTTTAACACATTCCCATGTTCAAATTCATGTATCCGTCTCATTCATTGAATTATTACTCGTTTTGGGTCTTTAAATTATGACTTTATGTCACTATTGTAAGTAATGTTGTCTTACTTTCTAATCAGTTCATGCAGGCGGGTTATGAACACTCAATACCTATGTGTTTTTACTTGATTATGTTTTAATTAACAAGTCAGTCAGACTATGGTTTTATTCTCATATTTTGAACATCATGTTCATGATGAGCATTTACAAGGAATGTACCATGTCATGTTAAACGACCAATAATACTAGTGTCATTCAGTTGGGAGTTACACTAAGCACTGAGTGAACACAGGGATGATGACTCCCCTGTCAGTAGAGACATGAGTCTTTAGTAGTAGTACCTAAGTTCCAGACCTACAAAGCCACCGTATATTATGAGGGGTCCCATCTTACTAAGGGCATGACACCCTTGTCATTCGGAACATTAGCCTTGTGGATCCACATTTTTAGTCACATATTGGTACCCCTAGAAATGTATCAACACCCATCAAACTGGGGTTATAAGTCGTACCCCAATATCTCAGATTGAGGAATGTCTATTATAACTATCTCCCACAGTCTCAGTGTATTTTTAAGGATAAATCAGTTTAGGTTTGCATAACCAAGTGAATAGATTTCAGATTTAAGTCATTCAAATTTTAGTTTATTAAGTATTTATATGTTTATATATATTTCTGCTTGGTATTGCATTCTTAGTTACATGTCCATGCATCCATTTTCAGTTGTCTTATGCCTTTTAATTAATCCTTGCATCACGTACTAGTACATTCAAAGTACTGATCGCATACTCTTCTCTTATGCTATGTTGTCTTATAAGATAGGTTTGGATGGGTAGTTATGTTATCCTCCTAAGTTCACGTTTTAATAATGGAAAACTAATGAATGGATCTTTGCAGGATAAAGGAAGAAAGATACTGGAAGACTGATAATGATGAAAGAATAAAAAAAGCAAGTAAAGAAGTCGACTCCAGGAATTAAAGTACATCAAATTCAGGATCAGCGACATCAAAGCAAATCAATCAAAATGAGATCAAATGAAAGGAGAATCTCAGTCCAAAAAATCACAACAAATCATATCAATCATGAAAATCTCAATTTTCAGAATTGCAACAAATTATGATCAATAAGAAAAAAGAAAACATCATAGACATATCTGATATAGATATGAGTAAAAGCCGTATATGGACATATCTGATATGGACATATCATATGGCTACATTCCTCAATCAACGAATCAATTCAAATCCTTGATTGAGAAGAAATCTCGTGGGTTTCCTTATGTAAAGTAGCAGATGAATACTATAAAAGAAAAAGATTGAAGATTGTCACGGGTTATGCCACTTTAAGGAGAATATCAAAGTGACTCAGTCTTACTCTTATGAATCTTTGTAACCATTATGTTACAATCGTTGTAAAAGGTGTAGAATTGAGTCAACTTTGTAACACCAATTTAAGTTGTGTCAGAAGATTTGAATAATAAAATAATTCTTTGATACTTGTTTCCCATCATTGTACTCGATCCCAACATTGAATGATCTGAGGAAACATTGGAAACCAAGGGAAATGAAGTAGGCACCACATTGGTTTTCTGAACCAGGATAAATTTTGTGTCTTTACTTTATGTTTGATTGTTTTATTGCTTAATTATTTTAAGTCTAACCTATTTTATGAAGAGTACTAATATGCCGGTGAGTCAACTGTAAGGAGCCAATAGTCGACTCACATAAAATTTTCAATTCACCCTGTCTTAAATTTCAACTGGTATCAGAGAAGGTCCCACCAAAAGTGTTGCTTAACCGCAAGTGAGCAAAGATCAAATGGCAAATTATCAAATTCCCAGTGATCATCTCCAAGATGGTTACTCCTCTAAAAGAACACCATACTTTAATCAATAACATTACTCTTACTAGAAAAATAGTCTTAGAATTTTTGTCCAACCAAATGACTTCCAAGCCTGGGTTGCCATCAAGAAGGGTCTAAAGCCGATTCTAGGACTTAAATAGAAGCCAAAGGACAAAGACAATGAGTCTAGAAGTACTGAAATAGAAGACCTTAAAAGTTTTGAGGTCACCAAGGAACAACAAGAGGTAATCAAAACTAATGCCTATTCTGCAAGTTTAGTTCTTTGTGCAATTAGTAGAGAAGGATACGACAAGATATCAACTTGTCAGACTGCAAAAGAAATATGAGACAAGATGGAGGTACCTTATGAAGAATCTACCAAAGTAAAAAGTTAATGATTGTTACCTTGGTCATTGAATATGAGTTGTTCCAAATGGAAGACAATGAGAACATTGAAATAATATTTGTCAGATTCAGTAAGATCGTGTGTAAACTAAAA
>NW_025892947.1:0-1425 GCF_002878395.1 Capsicum annuum
AAAATTACCCCTCAAATCATTTTGCCTCTCTTCTCTGCACTTTGCTATGGAAAAACAATATCGATTTCTCCACCTCTCTTGTTCCTACCATTTAACAAAACAATTGTTGTTCTTTTCATTTTAACTCCGAAACATCTCATAATAATCTGTCCCCTCTCTTCAACAACATCATTTTTTAAACTTCTTCTATTAGCACCAAAATTTGAGGATCTTTTTCAAAGAAAAGGAGGAGCTTTAGAGGATGAAGATGCAGAATTAAAGATGGGGGTTCATCTACAGAAAGTGAATTTGTAGGTGGATGTTGTCTTTTTTTTGAATTGTCACAAGAAATATGTGAAAGCTTTTAATAGAAAAAGGATATTTTGGTAAATAAACATCTTTTTATAAAAATTATCTAAAGAAATATTAGTTTTAATACATCAAACCAAACAATGTATAAAAAATAATATCTGCATAACTAATACCAGCATTACTAATACTTGCATTAGTAATGCAAGTGTTATTAATACATATTATTTAGCATTATTCTTGTATTTTCTACCAAACGACCCCTAAGTTAACTAGAGAAAAGAGGGGTAATTTACTGGATTCTATATGTGAGGAATTTTGAATTTAATAGAAAAGACCTTTATAGGCAATTGGCATACTTTTTAGCTGGAAGTTGGAAGTGTTTTTACTTAGCTTAGATAAAATGAAAGGTGCTTTACGAGAAAAGAAATAAAGTGATAGCAAACAAACTGAAAACACCCATCAAAGTGGATATAGTTATTTTGCATTGAAAGAAAGTGGGTTAAGCATGATATGCGGATTTAGATGACTTTGATTAGAATGTTTTGTTATTAAGGGATATAAAATTGATTTTTTGTTTTGTTTTGAAGGTTATAAATTTGGTGAAGAAGGAGTTGGATTTTTAAGTTTTAGATTTGTTTGAGGAATTGTTGGAGGGGTTAAATTCAACCCTCTTCTGATCAAATTCTTGCTGGACATGATTTGAGGTACTTTGCTTTTGAAGGAGGATATTTTTGTAAATGAATATTATTTTGTAGAAATTATATTTTTACATGTTATTTCTAATACATCATACCAAACAAAGTACAAAAATTTATATTGACATAACTAATACCGACATTACTAATATCAGCATTACTAATGCAAGTATTATTAATACAAGTATTACCAATACACTATATTCTGCACCATTCTTATACGCACTACCAAACGATACCTAATTGGGGCTTTGGCCTCCACAATGTGGAAGATCAAAAAAGTAACATGTTATCTATTCCTAGGACCAACAATTTGACAATTGGTGACTGCTAAAACTGAGTGGAAGACTCTTACCAAATACTTTAGATGTGAAGATATGTTATCCTTATTTGAACGTGGTCCAACATAAACAACGAGTTCTAACTTTTAATTGACCTA
>NW_025892948.1:0-2020 GCF_002878395.1 Capsicum annuum
GCCATGTGTGACCTTAAGCACCATGTGACGTCTCGGGATAGGTCCTTGGGGCGTTATAATGGGCCTGGGGTTTGGGTGTACCGTGGATTAAAAATTGATTGGGGTATGCCAGGGAGGCTGGGGAGCATCTTGGGGTTGTTCATTTGGGTAGGCATGGAAATTCAGGTGGTCAAACGGGTAAAATAGTGAAAATGGGGCATTTTTTAGCCAAATCGGTGTGCTATAGCCCATGGCTCTAAGGGTGGAGTAGGGGTCCGGGCATGTCATGGGATGAAAATAGACTGGGGCATACTAGGGAGGGTGGGAAACATCCTACTGTTGTATATTTGGGTGAGCGGGGCCATTTGGGTGGTCAAACGGGCAAAATAGTACAAACGGGGTATTTTCGAGCCAAATCATTGTGCTATAACCCATGGTTCCAGGGGTGAGCTTGGGGTTCGGGCATGCCATAGGCCAAAATTCAATTGAGGCATGCCAGGAAGGTTGGGGAGCATCCTAGTGTGGTCTTTTTGGGTGGGCGAGGTCATTTGGGTGGTCAAACAGGGGAAACAGTGCAAACGGGGCATTTTTTGGCCAAATCATTGTGCTATAGCCCATGGTTCCAAGGGTGAGCTCGGGGTCTGAGCATTCTAGGGTAAAATATTGATTGGGGAATGCTAGGGAGGTTAGAGATCATCCTAGTGTGATCCGTTTTGGTGGGCAGGTCCATTTAGGTGGTCAAACAAGAGAAACAATGCAAATGGAGAATTTTCGGGCTAAATTGGTATGTTATAGCCCACGCTTCTGGGGGTGGGCCTGGGGTCTGAGCGTATCGTGGGCCAAAAATTGACCTAGGCATTCCAGGGAGGCTAGGGAGCGTCCTTGTAAGGTCCATTTGGGTAGTGGAGCCATTTGGTGGTCAAACAGATGAAATGGTACAAACAGGGCATTTTTGGGCTAAATCGATGAGCTATAGCCAACGGTATCGGGCGTGAGGTCGGGGTTCGGGCGTGTTGTGGGTTGAAAATTGACCGAGGCATTCCAGAGAGGCTTGGAGGCAGCCTAGTGTTCTTTTTTTGGGTGAGTGGGGCCATTTAGATGATCAAACGAGCAAAACGGTGCAAACGGGGCATTTTCGAGCCAAATTGTTGTGTTATAGCCCACGATTCTGGGTATGGCCCTGGGTTCGGGCAAGTTGTACACAAAAAATTAACCGTGGCATGCCATGGAGGTTTGGGATTGGCCTAGTGTAGGTCGATTGGGACGGCGTGGCTATTTGGGTAGACAAACAGGCAGAACTCACTAACAGGAGTGTTTTCAGGCCAAATTGGTGTGCTATAGCCTATGATTCTGGGGGTAGGCCCAGAGTTCGGGCGTGATGTGAGCTAAAAATTGACCAAGGCATTCTAGGGAGGCTCGGGCATATCCTAGTGTGGTCTGTTTGGGTGGTCGAGGCCATTTGGGTTATCAAACGGGCAAAACGATGAAAATGGGGCATTTTTGTGCCAAATTGATGTGCTATAGCCTACGGTTCTAGGGGTGGGCCCAGGCTTTGAGTGTACCATGGGCCAAAAATTGATTGAGATATGTCAGGGAGGCTGGAGAGGGTCCTAGAGTTGTCTATTTGGGTGGACGGGGCAATTTAGGTGGTCAAACAGGTGAAACAGTGCAAACGGGGCATTTTCTGGCCAAATCAGTTTACTATAGCCCATGATTTTGGGGGAAGGCCCATAGTCTAGGCATTTCGTTGGCCAAAAATATACTAGGGCATGCCATGGAGGCTTGAGAGCATCCTAGTATAGTCCATTTGGGTGGGCATGGCCATATGGGTAGTCAAACGGATGAAACGATGTAGATGGGGCATTTTTGGGCTAAATCGGTGTGCTATAGCCCATGATTTCGAGGGTGGGCCTGGGGTTCGGTGTGATGTGGGCCAAAAATCAATTGAGGTATGTCAAAGAGGCTGGGGAGCATCCCAGTGTGATCCATTTGGGTGGGCGTGGCTATTTGGATGGTCAAACGGGTGAAACATGGCATTTTC
>NW_025892949.1:0-3618 GCF_002878395.1 Capsicum annuum
AATTTATTTTTGCTAATTCATTGCTTTAAAATAGATTTTTTCACTAAAGATGGCTATTGAGCTATATATGAGCAAACCGCATGACTAGTTTCATAATTTCAATCGGAAAAAAAGCCGAAAACTTGATTTTTTGAATTTTAAATTTTAGAACAACAATTTCAAATAATAATAATTGAATTCTAAATTTAATATTTATATGCATTTTAATTATTAAATAATAAAATTATTTTTTATTTCAACAATTTTATTAGCGTATCAATTTTTTCTGTGTTTATTAGTGATTTTTTTTAGTTAAATACATCAAATGCTTAATTGTATATTTAGAACTTAAATATTAATTATGTATGAAAAGACTAAGAAAATGAAATAAGAAAAAAAATAAATGAGATAAAAAGTAGGAAATTGACCCACTATCCAAGTGTCAAAAATAGAGTGGAGCCTCATCCAACTTTTGTTGGTTGAGCCTCTTCCATTATAAAATTTTCCGAATGGCTATTACCATAATTTCTTATGACATACTCCCTCCGTTACGGAATAAATGAATTGTTGTTTTTATTTGCTTGAGTGATTATTTTTGTGTGCTTTGTGTGGTTTATGCATTTGTAACATCAATTTAGCCTATACGCTCTACCAAGCGACCGTGGTCAAACCACGGGATCGAGGGGTGCCTAACACCTTCCCCTCAGTCAATAGAATTTCTTAGCCGGAATCTCTGTTCGCAAACCAGTTTAAGAGTCAAATGGTTTCGAAAAAGATTTTCCGAAGGTGACTTGACACACCGGATTATGCTAAGTGGCGACTCTGAATAAAAAAATGCAAATAATCCTTTTCCGAAACAAAATTTTCATTTCTTGTCACTTAAATAATAAAACCCTTTCGAACTTAAAATATACATTTTTTGGAGTACGCGAAAAAGGGGTGTGACACATCGAATGACTCATGCTTTCATGGAGTTGATTTTTCTGTCCCTCAGGATCACACATCCGCTATTTGACCTAATTCGGCAATGTTTTTCAATTGATGACCAAGTTATTCTTGCGATTCTCAAAATAATTGCCTTAATTTTTCAAAAAGGCTTGAACTTGACACCAAATGTCTCATCACTCTACCTATTTTCTCAGATGCTCTCTTTTTCTAACTATAGCCCTCTGATTCAATGTTCATGCTTAAATTGAATTTTAAGATTTGGCTGAAAATTTCGCTAGCATGTCCACTAGAATTAACCTAAAATGTACTGTGTAAAGAAAATAAACAAACAACACATATTTAAAACACAAAGGAAAAATAGACACTTCATTTAATTAAAATAAAAGATAGAAGGGTTTGAACATAATGACAAATAAACAGATCCTGAAATAATTCGGATAACAGAAAATAAAATAAAACAAACTACCAGACCTCTTTCTAGTAGGGAGAGGGTGACTTCTAAATTGCTCAGCCTAACATCTTAGCCACTGGTTTGCATATCAGCATGACTAGAGTCTTCCTCACTGTCAATGTCTACACCATAATCAATTTGTCTTGAATCATCTTTTCAATTTCTCTTTTCAAAGCACGACAATCTTTAATACTGTGGCCCTGAACGTCAGAATGATATGCACATCGTACATTAGGATCAAAACTTCTTGAATACGGGTCAAGAGTATACCCAAAGAGAGGAGTGATCATGCCTCGCTGTGCCAATCTCTAAAATAAATTGGCATATGACTCTTTAATTGGTGTGAAACTATCCCTCAATTTCTGCCTCATTTCATTGTTTAACTTGGATCGAACATCGGGCCTAGAAGGGCTTTGGTATGTTTGTGGATTTGGAGGATGACTTTGATGAGTTGGTGTACGCCATTGTGGGTAAGGAGGGAATTGAACATATAGTTGTGTGCAATATACTAGATATGAAGGTGGGGAAACAGAGTATAATGGATTTTGGGAGTGATTATGGAGAGCTTGGGTATGAACTTGGGCTTGAGACTGACGGTAACGACGACGACGTCTTCTTGGGTGCGCCCATTCTCTACTTACAATAGCAATGTAATCTTTCTCATTCTTCTTCCCTCCAGGTTCCCTTAATTGATTGCAATATTGTCCCAAATGTTTCACGGATTCCTCATGCCCATTTTTTTCCTCAAATTTTGACATCTCAAAGATTGGAGGAAGGTTAGCACTTGAAGTCATGCCCAGTCTTTGTATGAAACATCTTCTTTATCTGCAGGTCCTAGAAAATTTTTTATAGCATTTTCTGCACTCTTCATTTTTCCAACCATTTTCTCCAACTCTTCTGGCAGACTGGACATCTTGTTAAGAAATTTTGTTGGTCCAGTTAACTTAAAAGCAGGCTCAGGAGTATAACAATGATCACCAAGAGTATTGAATATAGGTTCACTAACAGTATGGGGACGCACAACCGTTGGGCGACCCAGTGTGAAAGTCCCAGTAAAGGATTGAGCAACAAGATCACAGATGACATGTGGTGTTGTGAATGTAGCAGACTTATGCTAAGGAGCTAGAGGAAAAGTGGTGAAATTATTGAGATGCTTTTGGCTTGAAATGAATTCTGAGTCATGTTGCGGTGCATCAACAACAGTAGAAAACTGAATTTGAGATTTTGGTGGAAAACTCGAGATATTTGTAGGATCAATAAAGGGAAATAGAGGAGGAGGCAACCCACTGGCCCAAGCTCGATGCATTTCTATCATTTGTTGTCTTAGTCTCCTAATCTCTTGCTTCAAACTCTCATTTTCCTGATTCTTTGTTTGATCCATGATGTCACTCTCTATATCTTTGTTGGACACAACTAACCCTTTGAATTTGGTGTGATGTGAAGGACCAGCCAGAATGTCACAAACCAACCACTTTAAACTGACCCAACAAAAAACAACAAATATGTTAGAGTTTAACACTTTTTCCTTCTCATTTTTTGAAAAGATCACCGAATCCAAGAAGGGCGCCTACGTATCTCACTCCCGAGAAAGGAGAATCAGGTGTGTGTAGTTCGTGAAGTCTTGCTAAAATGGTCAACTAAACTCTTTTCCTCTTTTTTATCTTGAAACTTTAAAAAGAAAAGGACATGATAAATTGTCAAAGGAATTGACGAAAATCTTTTGAATTTTCAGCTATAAATTTCCTATATAAAATGAAACCTACGATTATCAAAGAAAAATCTTTTTGGATTTTCAATTTTGCATTCATACGTAAATAAAACTTGAAACAATTAAAGAAAAATCTTTTTTGTGGTTTTATTTTAGAGATGTATATGACACCTACTCTAAATAAAGAGTGAAGATTTTTTTTTTTTTTGAATTTTTCAGATTTCTATACAAAATAAAACCTATAATTACCAAAGAAAAATCTTTTGGGGTTTTCAATTTTGAATTTCATACTAAAATCAAACTTGAAACTATTAAAGAAAAATCTTGTTGTAGTTTTATCTTGAAGATGTATATGAAACACCTACTCTAAATGAAGAGTGAATAAAATATTTTTTGGATTTTTGAAATAAGATCCCCGAACCAATAATAGGTTGCCTACGTATCTCACATTCCGAAAGAGGAGAATCAGGGGTGCGTAGTTCGTTCAGATTGAACAATTAAGGATTATAGAACAAACAAAACCTTGACTTGA
>NW_025892950.1:0-1290 GCF_002878395.1 Capsicum annuum
AGTTTGAGCATTAGGATCAGTTACTTTATTTTGCTCTGAATGTTGTAGAGCTTCAAATTGATTTCCTATGATCAGCCCTACTCTATTCCATCTTGTTTCCTGCCTTCTCTCATGATAATTGTTTCTTCTATTTCCCCACTTATATGCCTTTGCAATTTGAATTCCTCTTCCTTTTTTCCTTTTGCATTCATCTCCTCAACTTTTTTATTCTTTTCATGTGTCTCCTCCTGCTTGTTGTCTACTTCTTTTGCATTGTTCTCATCTACCTTCTCACCTTGTTGCTCTTCCTCCTTCTTAGGATATAATTCTGGATGTTCCGCATAACATTAATTTTCATCATGACCTTGAATCATGTATGTTCTGTAATACTTGGGGACATAATTATATTTAATCTGAATCTATTTTTCAGAAACCTCTCCATTCTATTTCTTTACTCCAATATTAATGTGTTTGGGAAATTTTTTCAATAAATCAACCTCAACTTTAACCCTAGCACAACTAGGTCTAGTTTGATTCTTTGAAGCGAAATCCACCTGCAGTGGTCTACCCACTACCGTTGCCAATGAGAATACTGTTTCCTTACCAAAAAAGATTTGGTGGAAGTGAAGGGAACGAAATCCATACAATCACAATGGTGGTGTCCTCCTCCAGGTTAAACATTGGATCCCATTTTAGTGTACGCATGGGGTATGACCAATTGCGATGATTTATGTAGAAAGGAGGCTTCGATAATAAGTGTACATAATCCTCCAATTGAGTAACCCTAATGAGTACGTGTCTATTACTTAATAGTCCAATATTGCATTCTCCTTTTAGTTCACATTATTTAGGAATTAATCTCCTTAGATCTTGAATGTCCGGCCAACCATAGGAGAATTTTCAATAACGGCATATTGTAGATTTTCATTCACTATCATCTGACCCACCTTCTCCTGTTCCAACAAAATTCTAGGTTCTCCATGCAAATAAGAAATAGGTTTATGAGGTAAAGGTTTTTTGGCTATAGGTGAAGGTTTGAGAAAAATAGCATATGTAATGTTAGGGGGGTCTACGTTTGATTGACCAACCCCTAAAAGGACATTGATCAATGGCTGGAGCGGCCATGTCCGCCGGAAAAGATGTGTGGTATAGGGTTTTTACGGCTGTAGGGTTTTTAGGTTAGAGAGCTTTTTTTTGTAAATATGATAAGTTAAGGTGTATGTTTAATTGTTTATGTTGTTTTTTAAAGAATGAATAATTACGGAACTCTACTGGTAATAAAATTCACATTTGTTTAAAAAAAAAAAAAAA
>NW_025892951.1:0-2430 GCF_002878395.1 Capsicum annuum
GGATACTTTCTTTGATCCTTGCTACCCAATGTAGTACTAACCATCTGAGTGGAAACCTGGCAGTCTACTTGAGCATTTCCAGAATCAAGGCAAGTCTCCTGAGGATTCTGATCCATATTAGTACTGTCCACATGAGCCACTACAGCTTCTGCATTCTGACAATTAGCAACTTCACATGGACCCATCAGAGAACCAACAGGCTGCACATTCTGATATTCTATCAAACTGGACATAGTCTCATTTATTCGACCCTTAGCATTGTCAACAATCTGTACGCAATTCTGATTATTCTGAGCAGTAGCTGTGGTTTTGTTTGCTTCAATTGGGAGCTTGACTTGTTTGCTCTGTTGTTTTTTTTTGCAGCTTAATGTTTTGGTTAGCAGATGGTGTGGGCTTATAGACCTGAACTTGTGATGCTACTGCTTTGGTTTTCTGATTGTTCTGAGTGACTCCTTTGAAGGTCTTCTTCTTTTGGATTTGCCATTCCTCAGTTGGTTGAATCTGCTGCTTCTGCTGTTGGTGTTGGTGATCAACCTTAGTACCTGAAGCACATGGAGGAGCAGTAATAGCAGAAGCTGGAGCTGTCCGGTCCTTAGATGGCACCTGTTTGCTAGCTTCCGGTATGTGCTGATCCTTGGATTTGACACCCAGATTAGCTTCTTTTTTTTGCCTATACTCATCATCTCTTTTCTTTACATTGCAAGCTTGTACACGATGGCCCTGGTGCTTACAATACGAACAATAGGCCGGAATATCTTCATATTGGATAGCCTGCCATTTACCAACCGTAAGGTCGTTTTTATCAAATCCTATCCAGATATGAGGGGGTAATTCGTCGGTGAGATTGATTTGCAACCTCACTTTAGCCATGCTGCCTCTGGTCTTCTGAATAGAAGCAGTATCTAAATATAGCGTTTTACCCACCGGAGATAAAAGTGCTGAGATGAACTCCTTGTTGTAGAAATGCCAAGGTAGCTCCGGTAGTGTGACCCAGACAGGAACAATAGGCGTTTCTTCCCTTGGAGTGAACGTCGGAGTCCATTTTTGCAGCCTCATGAGTTGGCTATCTATATACATCCTCTGTTGAGTCCATACAGTGATGTAATCCTGTTCATTATCTAGATCAATGTATACATGTCTGGGATTATAATGAGCGATTTTAACACCACCTGTGAGCTGAGTCTGTTGGGTAAAGCTTTTCCGAATCAACTCCATCTTAGGCATTGGGTTAGTGAATTTTCCAATAAGTGTAAACTTACACCTATCATCTAACTTCACCATAACGTCCTCCGTATCGAAGATAACAGCTGGTAGACCTTGCCTAGTAGTAAGAGTAGGTTCCACTAGCTGAATAGGAACCTCACTTGCAATGTGGTTGGCTCGCAGTCTAGTAGCATAGGTCTGGACTACAGTGAACGGTGCTGGCTCGGAAACCAGCTTATTCTTGTAACTGATAGCAGATGTTGTAGCATCAGGCTTGGTGGACTTCTCCAATTGATTATGCTGACTCGATTTGTGAGCGGGCTTATCAAAGTTTGCAGAAACCTTGGGAAAAGCAGGATGCGTGGACTGCCTTTGTCGGGTGTTTGAAACTCCTGCTGGCTGCGTATCAGCATGCCCCGCTACTATCATCGATGAATCTTTTCCGGCTAAGAGACCTATTTTATTCGGCACAACAGAGGAACCCGCAGGGATTCGAGCCTTGTCAACTTGATTTTGTGAAGAGGATGTACCTGCATTGTCGTCTCTCTTCGAGTTCAGGTTGGAGGCTGTATGATCCTTCACTGTAGCGTCATCTACGACCGTATTGGAATTTGGACAGGGCTGAACCCTAATTTCCAAATTGGTTGCAATTGGTTGAATAAGAATTGGGGGTTCTGTAGTCTTTGCGATGCCCTCCTTATTGTGCTCTGCATCACCCGAAGAAACTGCAATTTGGACAATTCCGGCGGCGGCGCCGCTATCGGCCGAATTCACCCGCGGTGGCGTCGCATTCAAAGTCAAATTGGAAGCTTTCAGATGCGAAGAAATTGGGGCTTTTTGTATGAGGATATTCCTTTCATCATTGCGCACAATATTTCGTTGAGATTCGCCATTTTCGCCGGTGGAAATGCCGGCGCCGGCGATGAACAGAGGTTCGCCGACGATTGCACCGTTAGAATGGCCCGAAATTTCAGCAGCTACTCGACCGGTGGATGGCAAAGAAAACCTCGTGGTTGCGCCGTCAGGAATGTCACCGGAATAATGTCCGGTGACGGTTGGCGACTTCGGATTATTGCGCGAATTTACATTAATCTCGGTCAAATTCCGAGCATTGTGAGGATCCAAATGGGAATTAGCAGCTATAGGTTGATTCACAGCATCGTTACGAACATTTTGAGGCCGGTCCGGCGGCCGACGGAGCTCCACCGGCGGCGGTGGCGCCATGGC